>NW_015167146.1:81368-182174 GCF_001447785.1 Gekko japonicus | reverse complement strand
ATCTGTTCTTCTCAGTTTGACATTAGGAAGTACTTCCTGACAGTTAGCGTGGTTCCTCAGTGGAACAGGCTTTCTCGGGAGGTGGTGCGCTCTCCTTCTTTTGAAGTTTTCTAACAGAGGCTAGATGGCCATCTGACAGCAATGCTGATTGTGTGAACTTAGGCAGATCTGAGAGGGAGGGCAGGAAGGGTTGTCTCAGTGCTTAGTTCTCGTGGCCCTTTCTTACATGCCCAGGGAAATGCTGATCACCACTTTGGGGTCAGGAAGCACTTTTTCTCAAGGTGTTGTCCTGCAAGCATCTTATAAAGTATGCACATAAAATATGACTCTAAGCTGGACTGTACAATGAGTGTGCCAGGAAAAATGGACTGAATGGTGACCATGACATGGAGCCAACTTACCGGACAGAAGACATGTGCCCAGCCAAGAGAAGCTTTGCACTGAAGCAGCATGTTAAACCAGATGTGGACCCATGGAACACCCAATGCTGTCCATCCCTGCATCTCCAAAGAATCTGCAAACCCAGGTAGACAGCATGCCAGCCCCCCCTGACATTGCAGCCACATGGAGCCAGCAGCCAGACTTCCAGAGAAGGCATGCTTTGCAGAGGCAGCCTGGACATTTCTGCAGAAATGCCATGGACAACCCTCTTCTCCATCACACAGGCATTTCCCCCACACACACACACCTTCTAGCAGCATCACCCAAAACTCATCCTCAAGTAAAAACAATAGAACTCAACCATGATGAGATTAACTGAGCTGCCAAGCACACCCACCGTCCATCAAGATGATGCAGCTGCAGATTGTCAGGTCGTCGATTCTTAACTACTGGCCGAGCACCTTGAATGACTGTCATTTCTTCTCCTTTGTCTTCAGTCCCTTACTCTGAAAGGTGTCATTGTTAGTAAACATTAAATCAATTGCACAACACTTAGTTCCATTATTTTGACCTCATTAAAGAACTGGCAGCTTCTAGCACCTTCCTGGGGATCATGTGACTTGGTGGCACATGCCCCATCCACTTCTAGGGTATATAAGAAGAGCATCTGCTAATTGTTCTCTCTTGCCTTCTGCCTACCTGACCCCACCCTACCTTGCTGACTCCAGTCCTAGTGCTGTCTAGAGTCTACCACGTGTGCTGCTGGCTAACACATGACCCCTTCCCTAGTATTTTCCCCATTTCTCGCTGCAGAATCAATTCGTTGTGTCAGACTGGTAAAGTATCGCCTCTCATTGATTTTTTCCTGCTAATGCAACAGTCTCTGTACCTTTCTATCTACATTCCTAGCTCTATATTGTTTGAGTATATGAGTGTATGATTGCTTGATTGTATGTGTGTGTGAAATTTTTCAGTAAAGAAACCATTTTATTTAAGATCTAGTCTCCCTGTCTATTTCTGGGGATCTGGTTAATTGGACTCCAGTATACATAGGTTATTGGTCCCTTTATTTAAGCCACTATCATTTAATATTTTAATTCTCCACTCATTATTAAGAAATAAGGGGATTTGGCTAACACAGGCCAGTTTGGCTGGAGATCCTGGAGGTTTTTTGTCATCTTTTGGGTGTGGAACAGTGATCACTGGGGGTGTGGAGGGGGACGTGTTTGTGAATTTCCTGCATTGTGCAGGGGGTTGGATTAGATGACTCCGGAGATCCCTTCCAGCTTTATGAGTCTATGATTCTAAGTCCACTATGTGGTATGATGAAGCGAGGCAGATGTTTCTAAATAAATAAAATATAAAATGGCTGGGACTAATATATATTTATCTGCTAGTGGGATCAGGAATCATGTTTTTCTTTCTGTCCCACTGAAGCATAGGAGTAGTTTTAAAGGTGTAATGTTCAGTAGCTTGGAAGGAGGTTTTTCTCTGCTTGCCTGGGTGTCACTTCTAATTTCAGCTGAGTTTGTGGGTTAAATATCAGGAGGTGGGTGGGGGGTGGAGAGTGCCATCAAGTCACAGCTGACTTGTGGTGACCCCGTACGGTTTTCAAGGCAAGAGACTAACAAAAGTGGATTGCTATTGCCTGCCTCTGCATCACAACCCTGGGATTCCTTGGAGGTCTCCCATCCAAATACTAGCCAGGGCCGACCCTGCTTAGCTTCCGAGATCTTACAATATAGGGCTAGCCTGAGCTATCCAGGTCTGGGCAAATGACAGGTTTGGAAAGAGGAGGTTATTGCTATTAATCTGAGATGATATATTCAATAAGAATCAGGGTATGTTAGAATGTAAAAATCTAATAAATAAATTACAACTTTCACCCCTACAAGATGGTGCCAAAGACCTCGCGCATTCATGAATGACATCATGTAGATATCTGTCAAGGGCTTGCTGGTACTGTGTCACCATGTGGACCTCTGGATTCTCACCAGGGTATTTGGGCTCCTTCAGGTCAACACTCCCAACATGACTGAAGAACACGGCACAGCAAGTGAAGGCAAAGAGAGAAGGCCATCGGCTCTGCAGAGGGACCATCTGTTACAGGGAAGAAACAACAGAATCTAGGCAGTTGCTGTCCCAGCAGAGAGAAGAAGAGATTGGATTCATACCCGGCCCTTCACTACCCAAAGGAATCTCAGAGTGGTTTACAATCCTTTTCCCTTCCCCTCCCCACAACAGACACCCTATGAGGGAGGTGGGGCAGAGAGAGCACTCTCGAGAACTGCCCTTGAGAGAACAGCTCTGAAAGAACTTGTGACTGACCCAAGGTCACACCAGTAGCTGCATGTGGAGGAGTGGGGAATCAAACCCGGTTCTATCAGATTAGAGTCCGCACTCTTAACCACTACACCAAACTCGATTGGGCTAGCCTGAGCTATCCAAGTCAGGTTACTTTTGATCTTAGAATACTTTTAGTACAAAGTTTTAATGAAATCAATGGGACATAAAAGTTCTTAATTTTGGCTAGATTGTGCCTCATATTAGTAGCTGATCCTTTTCTTGTAAGGCATGACAAACCAAAGGCACGGTTCTAGCCTTACTCCGCTTTGTTCATACCTCCCTTAGCACAGAGATTCATTGTGGCATAAGTAAGATCCAGTGAATATTTTCTTTCCTCCCCCCCCCCAACTGCTAACACCATAACTGTAGGGGAAATTAATTTTATTTTCCTTTGCACAGAAAGCCCAGTCTTGAAATAACTCTGCCAACAGAAGCCCATTGCTGTCATTGGAAGTTTCACTGACAGAGCAGTTTGAATGTGTCCACAATGATCAATGTTACTGCAAGTGACACAGCAAAAAGCAAAACAATCTCCCTTTTTTGGGAAATTTTTGCATTTGTGTGTGTGTGCGTTTGTGTGCCCATGTCTGGAACTCATGGAGACCTCTGGCAACTCCTATTGGGACATGGAGGACATTCAGAGAAGTGGCTTGATAGCCTGCCTCTGCCTCACGACCCTGGTATTCTTTGGAGGTCTCCCATCCAAATACTTTCCAGGGTTGGCCCTGCTTAGCTTCCAAGATCTGACAAGATCAGACTTGCCTGGGCTATCCAGGTCAGCGTGAAACAGTCTTACTGTTGATCCCAACTCTATTTTTTTTTTTTATATTTTTTTGTATCCATTTAACAATTTTAAAGGATTTTATTCTGGCAATGTATGCTCACGTTTCTAATTAACATGTTCAGATATGTTGAAATGTTTTCACACTTCTAATTAACATGTTCAGATATGTAACAAGTATATATGTTTACAGGATTGCTGATATATATATATTGATCCTGGATCGTAATAAAAATATGGATTGATCAGTATCTTAAAACCAAGAACTGCCTACAGTCTTTAGTTAAAAGTGTTAGCATATTTTACTGTGGATTGGCATTGCTGAATGAAACACTAGTATTTTCAATGAAACCTGTGCTATGTATTATTGTCACAGTTGGAGCATAAAAAACTGCTGTTAAGATGCTATACATTCTTATATGAACATCATCCAAACAGTTTCAGATGCTCAATTATTGCTCCATTAGAGAATTGGGTTCATCACATCAGTGAAATGTTTAGTCATTTCCCAGCTGGCTTTAAAGAACTCACCAGCTTAATGAACAATTTAGACTCAGGCACACATTTGTTTTCAAGCAGTCTGTTGACTACTGCAATCCAATATTGCATAAAACAGGCACTTTTAAAAGTTGCTTTCTGAAATAAAATAGAAGGTTCTTCCCAAAGAGTCTCTCAAGCAGGTTCTTGCTTCTGATATGTCAGCAGCTGTTGATTTAAAGGCTGTTTAATTGGTCTCCTTAAATGTAACTTTAAAACAGAACTTCTAAATAACTAAGGAGCCCTTTTATTGTCTCAATTGATGTCACTCCCAAACACACACCCTGACCCTCATGTACCACCCATTTTGTGCACTTGTTGACGGGGCATTGAAAGGTAAAGAAAGAAAAGGAAGGTTTAGGATCAAATAAAGTTTCCTCGGTAACATCAAAGAAGTTTGTCTTTTGAGGAATCTGAGTCGAGGGCTGAAGAAAAAACACACATGAAGAAATTATGTCATTGGGTTAATTAATTAATGATGAGCTTTAAATGTTAATGAGTCCCAAAATGACTAAAGAAAGTCACATTTACAACTGAATTACAATCGGCTAATAAAACAAACATCAAGCTGTAGTAATCTTTGCCCCATGTGCCCAACTTCATTCAATCCAACCTACTTCAGATGGGTATCACAAATTAAGAAAAGAGAAACCCACCAAATATCTCACTGATCATTTTTTTTAAAAAATGGTGTGTGCACACTACAGTACAAAAAAAAGAGATGCCATTTTTGAAGCTGGCTCTGTGAATGCATCACTTTCTGTTCTCGGAATGCCCCCCCCCCCAACTCGTCTGCACGGAGTCTCACACAGCATTACGTAGCTGTTTTGGAGCCTGAATGGGGAACCCTACTTACCTCATCTCTCTTTTATGAGAAGAATCCCAGGCCTGATGGAACTAGAGGAATGTTGTTAAGGAAATCCATGAAGATGAGGGCTGCAACTTGTTCTCTCCAGGAACATACCTCACTGATCAATAAGAACGCTGTTAAACCGGGAATGACAGCCACATTACTAACACCCAGGATGATCTGCTTGTTCAATATACTGCATGATCCAGAACTCCATATGCACTAAAGCTTCTATTCAGATCTAAGGGTGAGGAAGATGTTCCTGAAATATAGATACATAGTCCTCCGCTTTACATGCTTAACATGTGCCAATGAATGGGATTCACTAGCTGATGAATCATAGAATCATAGAATGTTAGAGTTGGAAGGGTCCTTGCAGGTCATCTAGTCCAATCCCCTGCACTCTGCAGGAGCATAGCTGAAAGACAGCCCTACAACATACCTGAAAGATGGTCATCCAGCCTCCGCTTGAAAACATCCAGTGAAGGAGCATCCACCACCTCCTGAAGAGTTAGTTTATTCTACATAGACTATTTATTCTTCATTCCTCCACAAACTGCAGCAGGGTTGGGGGGGGGGGCTACTGCACAATGTTGTTGGGCAGTTAGTTGTCCACTTTCTGAGTTTTCCGCTTCTGCATTGCATATTTTCCTAGACCTGCTTTGGTAGAATCTTTCTGGGAAGACTATACTCAAAGTAGATATGAGATCCCAGTAGAGAAGAAGGTGCAGGTTTCATAAGAACATAAAAGACGCCAATGTTGGATCAGGCCAAAGGCCCATCCAGTCCAACACTCTGTGTCACACAGTGGCCAGAAATACCAGTGGCCAGAAATTCCACACCTCCTTGCCTATATCTAGTGCTATTTTTCCTCATGCCTGCTGTTCCCAGTACCGGCAAGCTTTTTACCAGCTTTGTTGCTAGATATATCATTTTAGTGTCATTCTTTTGTATTATTTGGCATATTTATGACATTTAGAAGTATAATGTCTTAATTTTCTACAAGTAAGATTGCAAATACACCCAGTACTAAAGAGAGAGAGAGGCAAACTATTGCACCCTCTGCTATCTTAGCACATGTATCTTATGTTTTAGCCATCTGAGAAGTATTAAAACTTAATATTCAATAGTTATATTAATACCATGTATATAACATCTTAATTGTGTGAGCCTCCTTTGGTTGGGAGGGCGGGGTATAAATCAAATAAATAAATACATAAATGTCCAGATTTAAACAATAGATATTTGCTTGCAAATATGTCAGAGATGACTACTGCATTACACAAGAATTATAATTATTCAATGTTGCAGATTGTTTCGTGCAGGGCTATTTTTGGGCAGGAACGCACAGGAACGGAGCTCCGGCTGGCTTCCAAGTTGGCCACGCCCAGCAGGAACACATTAGCATAATATGCCACACCCAACAGCAGAAATTCATTAAGATTGGCTACATTAAGGGTGTGTGGCCTAACATGCAAAGGAGTTCCTGCTACAAAAAAGCCCTGGGTTTGGACAACAAACAAGGTAAACAGAATAAGAAGCAAAAGGTGGGTGTGGCTGGATGAGCACGCATCTGGTAACATGGGGGTGTGGCCTAATATGCAAATGAGCTCTGCTGTCAGGGGTGTGGCCTAATATGCTAATACGTGTTTTTTCTGTTGGGTGTGGCCTATTATGCTAATGAGTTCCTGCTGGGCTTTTTCTACAAAAAAAGCCCTGGTTTTCTCTAAAAATCTTCGGACATCTGAGTAGATAAAACTTAGAAGAATTTCCCTCACCCTAAAAGAGAAAGTATTCAATGGGAGTTTGTGCCAAGGGGAGACCACTGGGGTTGAGTCATGTCAGCTCCACAGCATGGCCAGTCAAACCAAATGCAAACACTGTTGGAGTGAAGGAGACTCAGCATGCCTGGACGCTGGGGAACACTATGTTTCTCTTTGCATTAGAACCTGATTGCGTGTGTTATCCTCTTACTGAATAGGGTGCTTCTTGTTGTTTAAGCAAAGAGTTCCTCTGACCCCTTCTCTTCCTGTCCCTATGTTTTCTCTGGTCTCTCCTCATGGTCTTCCAAGAAGCAGCATCAGCTACGCTGCCATAGCAGGTGCGGGGACCAGGGCGGATGAGAGTCCAGTGTCTTTGGAATGTTGTGTTTCACTTCTCACCCGCTGTCTTATCTCTTTGCTCAGACAAGTAACCTTGACGCTCTGCTTTCCCTGCACAGCTGGGAACCTGGGTCCATTAGTTTTAGGCGCAATTGATCGCTTTGCTTATTGGCTTGGCTGCATCAGGGGTTCAATTCGAATTGTGTATAACCGTTCCTTTCCCCGCCTGGGCCGTAGTTCTGACAGTAATTGTGCAACCAGATTGACTTGCCTATACTGCTCAATAAACTTGATCCTAGTTGAGGAACGTTGTTGAGACTGTTTGTTGCCAGACTCTGACAGGCAGTACCTCTCTGATATTCGCTCCCGTGAGTGGCCATGCTGGGCAAGCCTGGTCTCGCACGAACAAACCAGACTTCCACTCATCTGATGCTAGAGAACCTAAAAAGTAGTGATGATATAATTTTTCAAATAAGAGGTTTGTAATTTGGTTTTGTTCTCGATTTAAAACAAGTGTACTTTGCAATTAGCATTTAGCATGATATTCAGAGTGAGGAGTGGGCAGTGATAGAAAACCCATGGAAAGGGTATCACTTCTTTCAAACTTGTAATCTCTGTCTTTTCTGCTTCTCATTTTTGTGTCTCTTCTCCTTTCTTGTTATTCTGGTTTGCAACTGATTGTAAGGCTGTAGGCTAGGTTTGTTCTTTTAACTGAAGACTCTAATGTCTAAGGCGTTTTGTAAATAATAAACGTGAGCATTGCATTTTTATTGCTTTCTATTTGGGTGGTCAAAGAGCTAGTCTGAGCTCCAAAGCAACTTTTGTTTCTACTGGCCCTCTTCAGAGCTTGTTGTTAACAAAAACCATCTTCACTATTTTGCATACTAATTTATCAAGCCCCCCCCCTCTCTCTGATCTGTAATTCCATTTCATTGTCTGATGAAGTGTGTGTGTGCACGCGAAAGCTCACAACCTGAATAAAACTTTGTTGGTCTTAAAGGTGCCTCTGGACTCTAGCTTTGTTCTAATGTTGTCCGTGCTTCGGACTCCCCCTGCAGCCTCACAGCTCACCACATGAGGCAGAAGAGCTCACAATCCCAGGTCTGTTTGAAAGGCTGTTTTCCAATGGATGTTTTGCTCTGCTTTAACCTCTTTACAGCGGCACTGTTTTCGGTAGCATCCACCTGACACCATCCTGTATGCACCCCGCTTCTTTGTTTCTCCCTGCTTCCTGTGATCTTTTCCAAATTTCCTTTAGTATGATTTTTTTTTTTGTAAAGATTGCAGTCAAAGTGGCTTTAGATGCCATATAGGCTGGTCCTAGCCACATCAGTGCCATTCTCTTTGCCTCAGCCCCTATGGCTGCAGCAATGAAAGGGTTTTTAAAAATTAAAATAGGAAATAAGTAGGTCATGGCAGTAGATCATTGTAGCAGTATAATGCTATAGGGGCCTAGGAAATCCCATTTGTTAAAAAAAATCTGGGGGAGGGGCGGGCATGGGCAGCTGCGGCTGAGGAGCTGTGAAGAGGGAAGTGTAGGCAAAACTACTGTGTCAGTGCTTGAGAGCTACGTGTAGAAACATCTCCACATGGAAGTAGCTTTAGCTGAGTGGAACCACTAAGGTCCCAACACTGATTATGATCTCAAGAACAAGGGCTGAGAACTTTGCCCTCAACTTCCCGTTCAAACTGGAGTATTCCAACCTAGATCTAAAGCCTCTTGATCAGTGTTCCCTCTAAGCTGAGTTAGTGTGAGCCAGCTCACGTTTTTTTAGCCTCCGGCTCACACATTTTTGTCTCCGCTCAGGAAGGAGGGCTCCAGAGCAAACGAATTTATGCAGTAGCCAAATCACTCGCTCACAACTTTAATGCCAGTAGCTCACAAAGTAGAATTTTTGCTCACAAGACTCCACAGCTTAGAGGGAACATTGCTCTTGATCATCCTGCCAGAAGGAGAAGAAGCAGGAGGAGGAGGAGAGGGAGGGAGGGCTGGATCTATACCCCGCCCTTCACGCGGAGACTCAGAGCAGCTTACAATCTCCTTCCCTTCCTCTCCCCACAACAGACACTCTGTGAGGTAGGTGGGGCTAAGAGAGCTCTGAGAGAACTGTGACTGACCCAAGGTCACCCAGATGGCTGCATGTGGAGGAGTGGGGAATCAAACCCGGTTCTCCCAGATTAGAGTCTGCTGCTCTTGACCACGACACCACACTGACACCGTCCCTTGGGGATGGATGCTTGCTTCACTCGCTGCCATGCTAGTCCCAGGGATGCAGAGAATGAATGAGCGACAGGCTAGTACGGGGGCACCCTGCTGCTCTTCAGGATCATGGTGTCTCCCCTGCTCTTAAGGCCACTTGCTGGGGATATGTGGAACAGTATGAGCCGAACCCCTCTCTTCCCCCCCCTTCCCCCTTCCATTTTCATCTCATGCCAGGGGCAGGCTCAGACTGGGTCTGCTCATCGGTTGCCTTTGGTGGCTGCTGCTGCTGCTGGACTTTCCTTCAGGTTTTTTTTTTACTCCCCCTCCCCAGACGTGTGCTTAATTTTAGGAGGAGGGCCACTTTCAAGGGTACTTGCAAGACTGCCTGCTAGCCCACTGGCCTGTACCCCTGAGGCCTGGCTGGGGGGGATTAACCTCTCTCCCCTACAGCCCCCAGGGCACTCTGTGATGCATCGTCATAAGCTTGACAGACAGGGTGGTGGTGTCACTGTAGCCCGTCAGGATTCTATCCCCCTGGCTTGAAGCCCCATTCAGGACTCTGCCGGGTCTGAGAGTCTGTATCTAGTGTTGAGAGCTGGAGGCAGGGTTGGGGTTCTGTTGTGTAAGAAACAAGCGAGAAACAAAAAGGTAAGAAAAAAACCTGATGGTGGGCCGATAGTTAAAACCTCATATAAACGTATCTTAAGTACAAATAAACGTATTTATTTCGAGAAATTAAAAATGGGGGTGGGGGGGGACAATGAAAGCCTTGTTGAGAAATACAAATAACAAGTACACAAGGACCAGTTATTGTGACCTAACGCGTTTCAGCCCAATCAGGCCTTCTTCAGAGGTCAAATAATAGGAGGTGCGTATAGGCACACGTTACAAAGAAATAACAAAGAATATGTCAGTACTGGACCAAAAGTGGAATGTTCCAAAACAAAATTTATAGACGTGAGCAGGGCTATTTTTGGGCAGGAACGCACAGGAATGGAGTTCCGGCTGGCTCCCAAGTTGGTCACACCCAGCAGGAACTCATTAGCATAATAGGCCACACCCAACAGCAGAAACTCATTAGGATTGGCTACATTAGGGGTGTGTGGCCTAACATGCAAAGGAGTTCCTGCTACAAAAAAGCCCTGGGTTTTGACAACAAACAAGGTAAACAGAATAAGAAGCAAAAGGTGGGTGTGGCTGGATAACCACACTTCTGGTAACATGGGGGGGCAGCCTAATGTGCTAATGAGCTGTACTGTCAGGGGTGTGGCCTAATATGCTAATGAGTTCCTGCTGGGCTTTTTCTACAAAAAGAGCCCTGGACGTGAGACAGGAATGTTTATGAGGCCTCTTGAAATTAAACCCTCTGTCCAGTGCATATGCACAGGTGGTAAATGGTGTTCTTTCGTGTATCTCCCAATTGTGGTTCAGAAAGTAATGATGTAACCAATCAGTGCAAACCAAAATGTCCTCATAGAAAGCAAGAAAGTAAGAAACAATTACATGGGTCTGTATGTTGGGCAGGAATGGGATGTATTGCTTCCCTACAGAATGATGATTTTGATGATTTTAACTTGTTTGATGATTTTAACTTGTTTAACTTGTTTTTATTGTTTTATTGTTCATGACGCCAATGGCCCTGTTAGCCACCCTGAGCCTGCCTCAGCGGGGAGGGTGGAGTATAAATCAAATTAATAAATAATTAGATAGATAAAGATGGATTACAGAAGCAGCTGTCTTGGAGCTGAGCTGGAGAGCAGAGGCCCAGGGGCAGGGAAACTCTGTAGAAGGAGATGCTCCAGTCTTCCTCTTCTTCCCTTGGGCTTGGGTTTGAGGAAATTGCCCAAGCAGACCCCTTGTGCCTGAAGAGAAGAACCGTCTCCCCCATACTTGCTGCCTGGATCAGGTCCTTTCTCCTAGTGGGGCAGCACAGGTCATTGGGTTGCCAAGTACCTACCTATGAACCGGTGGGGGACACATGCTTCCCCGCCGGAAGATTCTTGCTTGTAACACAGGTGCTGCACTATTCCGTCACCCAGATGTGACGTAGCCACGTAGCTGGGCGACGCTCTGGTAATAGAACTGGAAACTCGATGGTACCATCGAGTTTCCAGCCCCATTGCTAGAGCATCGCCCGGCTACGTGCCTATGTCATGTCTGGGCGACGGAATAGTGCAGCGCCTGTGTTTTCCCCGTGGGAATGGTCCTGTGAAGAACTACATATCCCCCGCCGAAACAAGGTAAGTACTTGGGAGCCCTGGCACAGGAGGAGCTCTGCTCCTTTGCTACCCAGCCTGGGTCCAAAACTGGGCAACCACTGCTTGTTTGCCTATGATGGGCTGTCAGAGGAATATGTACAGGGGCATGTGCAACCTTTTTCAGTGCTGTCTCTCTGACTTAGCAACCCAAAAGACTGCTTGAGCATAGAATAGCTCTAGGTTAGGGTTGCTAGGTACCCCCTTGCGGGGATAGCGGGTAGAGTTGCCAGATCCAGGTTGGGAAACTCTTGCAGATTTGGGGAATGGAGCCTGGGGAGGACAGGGACCTCAGTGGGTTACAATGCCATAGAGTCCACCCTCCAAAATGTCTATGTTCTCCAGGGGAACAGATCTCTGTACTCTTTTTCTGGTTCTCCTATACTACTAGTGGAATTCACTGCCAGTGGACATAGAGATGGGAATGAGCATAGATGGCTTTAAAAGAAGGTTAGACAAATGAATGCAGGAGAGTCCCATCAGTGGCTTTCAGCCATGGTGACTAAAGGGAACCTCTGTATACAGACCTCTGAATACCAGGGCTAGGAGGCAGCATCTGGGGAAGGCCTCATCCTCTTTGCCTTGTTGGCTGCCCCTCCAGGGAAACTGGTTGGCCACTATGTGAGACAAGATGCTGGATTAGAGGACCAGTGGTCTGATCCAGTATGCTATGCTAATGTTTTTAATGTTCTGATGCTTTCCAATTGTACTCTATCAATTGTAAATAAAGCTCTCTAATTTTACTCTGTGGGAAGCAGATAGGAACTGGGCAGAGGTCATTTCGGGGGGGAACGCGGGGGAACACAGTTCCCCCGGGTGAGGTGCAGGGGGGTGGGGCACATGACGAAGCCCCGCCCCCTGCTTCCGGCCGCCCCACTTCCAGCCCTCATTCAGCCAGGAGGAGGCAGGAGAAGAGGGAGGGTAAGTTGCTTCCTCCCTGCCTCTCCCCACCCCTGCCTGCCTGGGGCCAGGGAGGGCCTTGGCGGGGCTTCCTCGCACTCCCGCTGGCCTTGCAGGTCCACCGCCGGGCCCCTGATGTCAGGGGGTGTGGCATATGCTGATGAGTTATGCTAATGAGTTCCCCTAGCTCTTTTTCTATGAAATGACCCCTGGAATGGTGTACCTATTTTTTCAATCGGTGTCTCTAATCTGTAGTTCTTGGTGGAAACGTATCATTCCAATGTACTGATTTGGCTGGTCAAACTTCACATTTTATGCTTCACTGTCTGTACGCAAATGCAGTAAACACCAGCTTCAGAAATGTGGCCATTGTGTATATATATGCATGGCCTATGGCCAAATATGAATCAAGACATTTGAAGTAGATATAAATATGGATTTCATGGATAGTTAAGATTTCCAAAATGATCCAACGGGGGTAAAGCCTGTCAAGGATTTCATATAACCAGCTGCGCTTTATACTGTATCACTACAAGGAGATATGTTTCCACTGAATATTACAAAGCATGCTTAGTCAATTCTGGATTAGGTAAAGGTAAAGGTTTCCCTTGCTCGAAAGCCAGTCACATCTGACTCTAGGGTTGCAGTGTTCATCTCCATTTCCAAGCCAAAGAGCCAGTGCTGTCTGAAGACATTTCCGTCGTCATGTGGCCGGCATTACTAGACGTAGCCTTTAGGAAACAGAAGAGATATGAACAGAAACAGGAACTCTAATCTTTTACTTTCTTGCATCAACCACTAGTTTCTATATTCCCTGTGATTGATCCATTGGCCTGGCCTGTGTTTGTTACCTAATCACCTCTCCCTCATGAAAAGAAAGCAGAAGGCATTTGTTGGAGACAAGCCAAAACATTTACTGAGAATCTATAAAAACCAGATGGGCTTTCACCTAACGTAGGAGTTCTCCAACCTTGTTGAGTCTGTGGGCACTTTTGGAACTTTGAGAACATATAGTGGGTGCCACCACAAGATGGCTGCCATAGAAGGTGGGAACAATCACATAATATTGAGAAGGTCAAGCCATGTGAAGTCGTATGATGGAGGCAGATGTTTCCAGACAGATGTTCCACATGCAAGGTGATGTCTCCTGGGTTCTTCTGACCCAGTTCCTAATGCAAAGAAGAAAAAGAAAGCCAGGATAGGCTGTTTGTTTTGGGGAAGGATCTATTGGGCACCAGTGTGTTTCCTGTCAACCTAACAGGGAAGAAAGAAACACATTGGAGATGGTTGGCCTAACTCATACCAGACCAGCTTCCCTACCAGAGTGAACCTAACTAAAGCCTTATAGAAGGAAGGTGTCAAGCCTGCCCTGGGCTCCGGGGGCAGACCCTCCCATGGCCATGACATCTCAAGGCAGGGGAGGTCCGACGGCTCTGGGAGATGAGGCTTGTAAAGAAGAGGGGGAGCGTTGGGGCCTCAGATGGGTAGGGGATGGAGTTGAATGCCACTATGCAGGTCCCTCTACCTCCATGCTTTGGTTCCCCAGCATCTCAGTGTCCTCCCTGGACTCCTGCTTGCTCTTTCTGCATCCAGTGGTTCTGAGCATGTCCTTCCTCCCCGGCCCCTTTGCTTCCCTCTCCTTTATACCCAGCTCCCTCACCCAGCACTGTCTCCTGTCCATGCCTCCCTCTAATTCCTCCCAGCCCTGCCCCCCTTGATAAGCTCTGATGCCTTCCCTGCAGCTGGGGTGTGGTCGGAGCTATGCCGGCGACAGTCTTGGTGGCCCGGGGCTGCACCGCCGGCACCGGTGTGTAGGGTTTCATGTGGTCGTGGGGCTGCTGTCAGCCTCTCCCCAGTGCAGCCAGCCTCTCCTTCTGCTCCCTGTGGCTCCTTGGTGGGGTGTGGTCGGACCGTTGTGTCCCGGCTGTGCTGACGGGGCTCGACAAGGCGGGGTCTTCTTTGTCTACCGGTTCCCTGGGTGAGTTGGTGGTCGTTGGGGTCCCTGGGGTGTGTGGGTTAAGTCCTGGGATCCCTGAACCGGGACAGAAGGGAATTACTCTCAACTATTTCTCGCATCTTTTCAAATGACTCTTCCCTGTCTGAGATTCGGGAACAGAGGTACCTACCTCACCGTCATTTTTTCCCTGGCCATACTTCTTAAAGAAGTGTGAGGAAGCTTGGCTAACTCAGGTATCCCTGAGTGACACCTCTGGACCCTCAAGGCTAGGAACAACCAAGGAGATAATCCAAGTCATGTTTGCTCTATGAATCTGTGCAATAGAAACCCAACTTATCTCTCTAGGGTAGAAAGTGAACCACAGTGTGGTGTGAGAAAGAAATTAATGAAATAATGAACTCTTGCAAGCCCCAAATAGCCATCTGAAAAGGATAGCCCAAAATCCTCTTCTTTTTTTAATCTTTTATTAAAGTTTTCAACAGAAAAATAATAATAATAATGCTAGGTCAGCATTCCACCCACCTGCTGCCCAGAGGGAGGGGGCAGGAGGCAGTGGTGTCTGCGACACATCACTATTCTTCACTACCCCACCAAAGCAAGCAAGTGGTGATGTCAGAAGGAGGAATAGCAGGAGCTGCCACTCACTCACCTGCTTCCTCGCTTCACATGTTGGAGGCTGCTACTGCTCCTAGCAGCCCTTGGTACGTGCTTGCTGGATGAACAAATGACAATGGTGGTTCAAAGGCACAAAGGTGTTCCTTCAGTCTCCCTCTGAATGAGGGCAGGGAGGGTGGAGGCAATGAGGAAAGTTTACTGAAGGACATCTTGACCAGAGTCCCCTGAATCATGGAATCTGCTTGTGACAAGCAGATGGAGGTAGTGAGTCACACCATGATCATTAGGTTCTAAACCATTTCAATTGATCTTAAAGGGGTTTTCAGAGATGGATCAACATGAGTGGTTGGATCCAACCAATTTTTTTTCACTGGTGAAAAGGGAGGAAGGAGTCCTCTTCGGCCACCAAAAAGACTACATTTGAGATCATGGGCCCTGTGTGGACAAATGCTATATGGAACAAAAAAAGGAAAATGAGTAAGATTTGAGTGGGGAATCTGGTTGGATCTGACTTGAAGTTCCTTGAGGAAGATTTTTGAGAGAGAGACATCACTATTTTTAGGGAGATTATATGTTGCCCTGTGATATTTCTTGTTTCAGTGATGGTTGTCTGATTTGGTACAGTTTTGTCCAGTATAACATACAAATTTGAACAAAAAATATTTGCCCGTTTAGGCCCCATCTTTCTCTCAATGCAGTCAGGACCTAAGTATTATTATCAAATTATAGTTCACATAGTTTGAAACAAGTAATAGAAGAAAAGTAACAGAGGCCCCAGTCACACAGGCCAGATAACGTGGGGGGGGAGGCATGGCTGTTCGCCCCAGAGCAAAATAAAGCCTTATCACATGGTCCCCCCCAGTCTCTGTGCTTAGGCTGTTAGCTGGCGATCACACAACAATGCTGCAGCATGGCAAAGATGTGGTGTGGCACGATCACACAAGCGTTTTGCGTTTGTGCGCATGCGCAGTTCCATGGAGCAGCACTGCTTTCAGTTTCATGTTTGTGCTCATGCGCTTATGAAAAACATCCAGTTTGCGATGGGATGTGGATGGGCGCCGGATGCCACGGGATACTAGTACTCCCACGATCAGATGCCCGCCTGTGCCACATGTTTTTCGGATACTAGTACACATCCCTTGGTACATTTTAACTTCGCATCTTTGGCGGGATGCCACGGGTGTGCTACGCTTCCCAGATGTTGCGGTGTGATTGTGCTCCAAAAATCTGCCCAACATTTGTGCCTTTTGCGCTGCAAAATCTCTGTGTGACCGGGGCCAGAGATAATTAAAACAGTTAACTAAAGCAGTAAGCAAAAGTCCATTTACACTGCCCCAGAAGCCCTTTTAAATAATTCTGTCTTGCAGCCTCACCAGAAGAAAAACATAGGCCCCGGTCACACGGAAGGTTTTGGGCCGGGAGAGGGATGGATCGGGGGTGCAGCAAACAGGCGTGATCTCACCCCAACATCTGGGAAGCGGTGCGCACCCGTCCCCGATCCGGCCCTTCAGGCCGAAAATCCACTGGGGGAAAAAACCACCTCCAGAGAAGGACTTACCGGAGACGCCGCAGCAAGCGCGGCCGTCAGATCGCCCGAGCGCCCGTATTTAGGAGCAATTGAGGCTCCCAGCCGAACTGCGCATGCGCACACATGCGCAGCCAGCGGCCTCGTGCTCCGTTTCGTGGCTTTCTCCTGGCATCTGATCGTGCCGGGGAGCAACTGCGTGGCGGCTCACGGGATCTGTGTGATCCCGCCGCCGCGTGTTTCTTTTGGTGCGGCTTTCAAAAGCCGCACTGTGCCCGCATCCCCCCCCCCGTGTGGCAGGGGCCATCATAAAGTATTGACATAGGCAACAGGGTCTGAAATAACAAATTCTGTATGAACAGAAAATGGAAGGAATACACACATCTGTCCCAAACTGGCAAGTGTTTCGTTGGGAAAGGAAATAAGACTGTCGGTTGATTCAGACTGCTTTCCACTTAGTCTCACCCAGTTTTCTATCTAACTGCATCCCTTATCCCACATGGCTTTTGTCCACTCATTTCCCATGATCCTCAGTGTAGCCTTTTTGAGTAGTCAAAGAGGACTCTTCCCTCCTTTTTTACCAGCAGAAAAGTGAGTTTGACCCAACTCTGTACATCTGAACAATTGGGGGGGGGGTTGTTTGTTTTTTTGGGGGGTAACAGTATATCACTCCATAGTTACCAATGTTCTCGTATCCTTTTTGTAATTCTATTTTTTTTTTTTGCAAAAGTTAAAAGTTTTGAAACTAATATATGCTCCAGAATGGCTCAAGCTCTAATCTAACTGAACCTATTTCATAAGCCATTCATAGGCACAGTCCTTTTCCTCAATACCATATTCCAGTCCCCGATGTGTACCTAACATATTCGTGTTACTGGAGCATGGAAGTACCCATTCAACTGGCTGAATATTTACCTCACAAAAACACTGGGGAGATCCCTGTTAGATCAGACCATCTGATCCAGGTTCCCTGGTTCCAGAACCTAGCCTTGACATGGGTAGCAGTGACATGGATGTTGAGAGAAAGAGGGAAAGGAGAGGAGGAGGCAGCAGAGGCAAAAAAATAAGTGGTGATGGAGAGGGAGGAGGAGGAGGCGGTGGCAGCAGTGGTGGGGGAAGTGATTGCAGTGAGATGGTTGAAAATAGGGGGGGAAGAAGAGGTGAAGACAGCTAGAGGGAAGAGAAAGAGGGAAGAAAGTGGGGGTAGTGGGGGATGAGAATTTCCACACCCCACGATTTACTTACAGGTCCCTTGCTTGTTGTTCGCTCCTTGAAATTATAGTTTTGTATCATTTTAATTTATTTTAAAATAGCAACCCCATTTATTTCACACATTTTTATGTCGGTTTATTAAAGTGCTATCGGTGCCTGGTAACTGAGCTTGAAGTGGATGCTGATTTCCTTTTCTTCTCAGAAGGCGTGCTTTATGTTATTGCCTTTGTGGGGGTGGGATGTGAGAATGATTTTCAGGCATACAATTCTCTTCATCGAATCTCTTCTATAATTGCTAGGTGTCCCTTTTCTTTAATGAAGGCACAGCTGTAAAATAAAATCCCCTCACAGAATGTCTACTTTAGTTGTCACATTCAGCTCTTTCATTTCTCCTTTTCAATATTCCCACAATTTCAGCACAGTCGTAACTAGCAGAGTTATACCCTTCTAAGTCCATTGACTTCAATAGTTTTAGAAGGGTATAATTCTGCTTAGGATAGCTTTTTTTCTCTTTAATTTTAAACACTTCCTGCACACAACAATTATCTATTATTTTCCATCTGCTAGTGTCTTCACTCAACTTTCATTCACCGCACATTGTTGTCATATTTCTTTATTTCAGTTTTGTTTTCTCTCCCTCCATTTTGATCACTTCATAGGATTTTCACTCTTTTCTGTGGATGACGGCCTGTTTTCTATCACTTCGTGGTTATTTTTTCTCCTCACGTTGGTCTACTCTTTCCTGTGGATGACGGCCTGTTTTCTATCACTTCATGGTTATATTTTCTCCTCACGTTGGTCTATGGTTCAGTTGGTAGCCTTTATTTTTCTCATAAGGCCAGCCAGAATTCTGAACTGTTAGTTGTATTTTTTTGTCAAACCAAGTATTACTTTCAGTTGTCACCATCTCCCAGCTGCCAGTTCTGTACATCCCCCTCCCCCTTTCATGACTGTCAGAGCTTTTAATGGTTTATAAAGGCCCCTTTTGATAGGAAATCTGCTGAAGGGTCTCCTATTTATGCTGAGATACCACTATTAATTCATGGAATTCATATGCTGCCTCTCCAGTGACTTGAGTGTAATTTATCTGGTTTTTAAAAATGTTCAAATTCTTTACTATTGTTACATTACATGCTCAGGGTCATTAACTGGATAGCTATTTCCACTTGTGTCAATTCCCACTCATAACTTTCACCACGGAGGGAAGGTGGCATGGTATAGTCCAGTCTCATCAGATCTCAGAAGCTAAACAGGGTTAATACTTGGAAGAGACACCACCAAGAAGGGCTCTGCAGAGGAAGGCAATGGCAAACCACCTCTGCTTCTCACGTCAGAGGAAGGCAAAGCTGCAACTTGAAGGCACTTTACATACACACACACACACACACACACACCACTTCAACCACCAGTTGGGATGCCAAATGAAATTTTATTACAGCATCCAGCCAGAGCAATCCAAACACTTCAGCACACCAGTTGGGACGAAGTTCTCAGAGACCTGTGCCTCTCACCCCAAAGAATCTCACTTCCAAACTGTCATAGAGTCAGGAGGAAACAACTCCATGCTAGAGGTAATAAAAGGTTGTACCATACAACACATCTTCAGCTCTTGCAGTTGGCATGAAATTCTCAGCGATTAGAGCCCTCGCCCAAAGGATCTTCCCCATTAAGGTGTAGACATAGAAGAACTTGTCCTGGTTCTACAGCTCATTGAAATTCCCTCCTGCAGAACAAACATCTGTAAACATTCAGGTGAGACTTTAAACATTTTTATGTGCTTCTTCCTGCCAGGATCCTTTCGCAAAAGTAGCAAGAGGCGCTAAGCCTCGCACATACACATGAATTGGACTTGACTGTTGCTTCAGATGTTTGGTATTGCTGATTTTTTAAAAAATTGCATCTATTTATTGTATTTTAGCAGTTAATTTTTTTATTCAGACAAATATTTTAATGCATTTTAATTAATAAATCAATAACAGACTTGTTCTAGTATTATAATTTTAGGGCTTTTCTTCCAGCCCCTATGTGCCATTTAATGTAACCATGGGCTATCCATAGAGAAACTGGTGGACATGCTTGGAGATAAATTGCACCAGTGTATCCTTAGGCATCCCTGTGCCACCAGAAAAATAACCAGACTTGGCTTAATCTGTTTTGAGTCTGGGGCTGCAGTCACACACACTAAATAATCCACTTTCAATCCACTTTCAATACACTTTCCAACTGGATTTTGTCAGTTCACACAGTAAAATCCCATTGGAAAGTGCACTGAAAGTGGATTGAAAGGGGATTATTTCTTGTATGTGACCACAGCCTGAGAGTCAGAAGACATTTGACTGAGGTTAGTTGCCATTCTGAAGTTGACAAATAAGGCATGCTCAGGTCAGATGGTGATGGGTTAACCAAAACTACCTCCCTGCTGCTGATGGCCACTTTAGAAAATGTCCTGTTTCAGACTGGATCTCCCCTCCCCCAGTCAACACCCTTTGTAAAAGGGAGAGGGTTCAAGGTCCTCCCCTCTCCCAAATGGCTACTCTGTTGCCTAAAGCCAAAAATTAATCTGTCCTCATCCACCTCTCTCTGAGTTTTAATCACACATAGAATTTGCTGAGTAACGTATTTGCTGGAAGGCTTGCTTCCGCAGAGAAACATTCCTCTGTGTAGTTCTCGTTGCTGCTTTGAATGCAGAGGCATTTGCAGTGTTCATGGGATATCCACATGCAGGCCCATACGTACAGTGGGGCCTACGAGGTCCCAGCACCCCCACCCATTTGCCAGGCACCTCCATCAATCACCTGGAGCAGGAGGGGCAAGGAGGAGGCCTTCCTGCCCTCATTGGTTGTCTGAGTGGGTTTCTAGTTTCATTCTCACATCTCTTTGCTAACTCTTGCATTTACGTGCCAGTTTGCTGACATCCATTGATCTTACCAGCCACCTGATCCAATGTCACCTCTGCATATGCATCTTGGCTCTTTTTTACTATTTTAAGGTGACAATAAAGAATCATCATTGTCAACAAGGGAGTGCAAAGAACCATTAAAGATAGCAATACTTAAGGCCTATTCCACTATCCACCGTATATATGAAAGCTTATCTCTCCACTGTTAAGGTGCCCCATTAACAAAAAATAGGCACCTGGTTAAAACATTTCTGGGTACAGCCCTGTCCACGTGACAGGTTCCCCCCCCCTTTCCTCAACTCAGCCCCCTGTAGGTGCCATTCCTCCACCACATCAGAGAACTGGGGGGGGGGCTTTTAAAACAAAGTTGATAATTGCATACCGTTAAGGTTTGATAACTATAGCTGCTTTATCAGTGATCTCTCTATCTCTATAATGTTATAGTGCTATAGCAATAAAGCAATTAGGATTTTTTTTAATCTCCCCATAAATACATGGTATGCAAGTGGACCAGTGTCAGTGGCTGAAGTCTTGTGGCAAAAACATGGAAAATGGGCATATTCACCTGTCCTTAATTCCCTCTCACCATTCGTCTCCCTGAAAAAGATGACCAGTCTGAAACGACCCTGCATTTTTCTCTTCGCCCTAATCTGCTATGCGGCTGTACTCCTGGGGCACTGTGGGGCTGCTTGCGAACTGCCACCCACCCCTTCCAGTGATGCTTCCCCAGAGGAAATGGACAAGTTTATTATGAACATGTATGACTTTATCATGGCAGAAAAGCAAAGCAAAAGGTAAGAGGCGTTCTCTTGTATTACGTATTGATTTGTTCGTTTAGAAGATTTGTATGCTGGCTCTCAAAGCAGAAACAACAAGAACATTATTTTAAAAAATAAAACTCATCAGTCTTAAATCAAGACAGAAAGCAAGCTGTGAAACACACTAGGAGCATTTAAAAAAAAAAACCTCAACCTAAAACTATATTCAACCATGGAAAATAACACCCGTAAAATGGCCCTAAGGCAAGAAGCACACCATTAAACACAGCTTTAAAATATTGAAACCTTAAATTAAGAATCTGGGTGAAGGGAATATTAGGGCCTGGTGCCTGATCAGCAGGAGAACATTCCAGAGGTGAGGCACAACCACGGAAAAAGCCTGTCTTGATGTGAGACATTCTTATTGGGAACATTTATTGGTTAATATAGCAGAGTTTGCCCAGTCACGGAAGCATGATATTGTGTGCAGTAAATAAACTCCCAAGAACTACATTGCAAAAGGTAAAACTTACATTTATTCAAGTGGATTCAGTTCACATTCGGGTAGCAGCTGAAAGGAGAGAAAGAATCCTGATCTAAAGAATACTATTCCCCATAACAAATGACCGGCTGATCCTGCATCATGTATGTGGAAGTAAGAGGTGAAGAAGTCAGGGCCACATCAGCAGTAGCAGCAGAAAAGAAAAATCGAGGTGTTGGGGGGGAAAGTCTTTTTATTGTTATTCTTTCTTGATCCCAACACATTTCACCTATGGCTTCATCAGAGGAATCTCCACTAACACAAGCTTCTAATCATACCTGGGTCCCGGTCACATGGGCCAGAAAATGCGGGGGGGGGGGAGCATGGCTGTTTGCCCCAGAGCAAAGTAACGCGCAACAGCCCGATCACGTGTCCCGTGGAGGTCCCGTGGGTATGCCGTTAGGTGCCGATCACACGGCAAAGAAGCAGCGCGATCACACTGGCAATTGCTAGGAGTGGCAAACTGGATTTTTTCCCCTCACCACAGTGTGCGCATGTGCCAGTGGGCCAGTGGGCATTTGTGCGCATCCTGTGGAGACTAAAAAAAAACACCATCTGGTTTGCAACGGGACATGGGCGGGTACCAGATGCCATGGGATTACAGCGGAAACACAATCAGATGCCTGCCCTTGCCCCGCATTTTCCTGAAACTAGTACATTGTATGTACTAGTTTTTTACTCCGTATCTTCGGCAAGAAGCCATGAGTTAGCCACGGGTGCACTACACTTCCCAGATGTTGCAGTGTGATCACGCTCGGAAAATCCACCTATCATCCGTATCTTTAGTGCGGCAAATGCTCCGTGTGAATGGGACCCTTGAGCATTAGAATAAAGTCAAGCTCACCTGCTTGGAAGTAAGAGGACATGGCTTCTACAGGAGAGACCTGTAAATGCGGCTGACTCCGTGAAGAGCCATTGGAAGGAGGAGGGTGATACAGAACAAAGAACACAAAGAGAGAGGAAAGAAGCTCCCATGTTAAGAACAAAGACAGGCATCCCATTAAGGAGATAACACATATACACATCTAGAGCAATGTAGCGCCCCCAATGTCCAGGCATGCTGAACTGCATTTCTCCAACAGTTACAGGTATATTAAACTACTGAGAAGCATTGCTTGCTGGAAGATGCAGTCTGATGCCATGAAACAGATAATCAGAGTGGGATTTGGCCTGGCCCAGGATTACCTCACTTGTGGATAGGACTTCCAATCCCCAGGTTTTGTCTGGAGATCTCCTGGGATTACAATTGATCTCCAGACAATAGAGATCAGTTCACCTGGGGGAAAAATAGCTACTTTGGAAGGTGGAGTCTATGGCATTGAAGTCCCTCCCCTACCCAAACCCTGCCCTCCTCAGTCTCCACACACACACACCCAAATCTCCAAGTGTTTCCCAATCTGGAGCTGGCAACTCTACTTGTGCATGAATTGTTTTGTCTGTTGGAGTTATAAAACCTGGCTTGGGATTTAAATTGTGACTCAGTGGCCTGACATACATCTCTGCTTGCCACACACCTCACCTTTGCAGGTGGGTTTGGGAAGAGGCCCTTAATTGAGGGCTGGACAGTACAAGAGGAGGCAGTCCTATAGTAATATATTCTTGTCACATAAGGCATCCTTTCCCCAGGGGCTCACAGCTTCTTGCTGTGCCAGGGCTCCCCACCTCGTACAGGGAAATAATTTCTAATAATGGATTGTGCTTCTCGTCTGCTCTGTTGGGACTTCCACAGGCCTCAGCCTGGGAAGTGAGGGGTGTGTGCAATCTTTACCTCAGTCTTACTCTTCTGTTTTCATCGCTCCAGTCCTCTCTTTGGGAACTATTGGAGCTGACCAGGAAGTCCTCCTTGGCCCTGAGGTGTGAGGGTTTATATATCTCACCTAGGGTTGCCAGCCCGGTGCATGGGGGGCAGGGGGTGGAGTCACAATGTTCACAACTACTGATGTCCTTTCCAGTGCAAACCAGGCAGTGATGTCACCTGTTTGGTGTGGCACTCAAGGATCCCTCTGAAACTCTATGGTAAAACCATAGTGTTGCAGGCGACTCCTAAATCATCGTGCCAACATTGTAACATCACTTCTGGCTTTGCGCCAGAAGTGACATCATGGCATGAGCACAGCATGGATCCCCCCTACCCCCGTTTGGTATCTGCTCTCGGCCAGCTAGGATTGCCAACCTCCAGGTGGCGGCTGGAAATCTTCTATTATTACAATTGACCTCCAGGCAACAGAGATCATTTCCCCTGGAGAAAATGGCCACTTTGGAAGGTGGACTCTATGGCCTTATACCACATTGAAGTCCCTCCCCTCTGCAACTTCACCCACCTCAGGCTCCACCCCCCAAATCTCCAGGTACTTCCCAACCTGGCAACCCTACGGCCAACAAAGCAGTGACTGCTCTAACCCCACACCTGTCAGGCTTTGGTCATCATACTCTGCCCCCAGCTGGCCACACTTCCCTGCTGGAGTCGTAGATTGGCTACCGTAGGGAAAAAAATCCAGAGCAATCTCCCAGCTGATATTTGTAAATGTGTTTCAGTTCTGTTTGGACTGGTCACCAGGGTGGCATGCTGTGATTGTTGACAGTTTAAAATCATAGCACTTTGGTTCTTTAAGAAATGGTCGTTTTCTAGACTGGTCTTCAATTTTTCTTGACAGTCAGGTTCCATTTCAAGCCTTTTGAATCCGGGGGTGGGGGGGATAAGGTATGAACTGGGATAAATTTGGACTTGGGAGGGATTCATCCCTGAAAGGGATGAAGTTAGCATTGGAAATCAGTCTCTTCAGATGTGCAGACTATTTTTCCTTATCACTTGGGACAGGCATGATCAGTACACACTTTTGTGATGTTATAAGGAGTGGCCTGCCACCTCAAAAAGTCTCCTCTGTAGCTTGGCCTCTCCAATTATAAACCTAGCAATATGAACCCCTTTGCTGGCACTGCAAGCTCTGAATGGCTGTCGTGTGTGCCTTGGTGGGCCTCACTGGATTTGTGAATGCAACGAGTTGAAGGAAAACTGGTTGCCTTTAATTTCTTTCTCTCTCTGCCAGGGACCTGGATGGCCATTTGGCTATCCAGGCATTCTGAGGACATCCTGGCATTTCCCCTGAACTGCTTTTCGAACCATGCAGGTAAGATGGGTTTTTGGCATACGATTAATTCTGGAAACCTGCATTTGCAGAATGGTGCTTAATTTGCAAAATGAGAGGGGTCAAGAAACAAACGTTTATTAAAATCATGTGGTCCACAGAAGTCATTGGTGCTCTACCAGTGGAGAGGACACAGTATTCTGCATGTGCACAGAGGAATTGCCCTCTTCGATTTGAGTTCACATTTGGTGGGGTTGAACCCTAACAGTAAAACTGAACCTCTCCAGTTGATGGAAGCAGACTAAGGGAAGAGCCTGTCCCCTTACTGAGATCCTGCAGTGCTGTGACTACCACCCATCACTGCAAGTAGCACTGGGTAACTTGGAAGGGAAGTCACCATTTCTGCCCTTTCTTTGCAGAGACTTTCCTTGGTTTGCAGTGCAGTGTATGGCTTGTAATGAATGGCTTGTGATAGGACAGAGGATTTATGCCCCCCCCCCATTTATATGAGGATTGGAATGGTTTTGGGATTGGTAGAGTGGGCTTGAAAGAGAGCAGGGGGAAACAGAGCTATCTTCACTTGACGGGCATCTAATAGACCTCTCCGTTGTCTGTTTCAGGGCTGTGTCTTCACCCAGTGGCATAAGTTGGACAATACCACACTAATCACACATGCTAGATGGAAAGCTAGTGTCTTCCTGATTCTCTATGTCTTCCCTTTCTTGGGGAACCCATGTCTTTTCAAAGAGGCCACCACAACCCCTTCTGAAGAATCCTTTTTCTCCTCCCCAATAATGGAATAATTGATCAACATTGAATAGATGCAGTTTATCTCTGTGTGTGTGTGCCTGTGTGGGTGTGTGTTTCCCCTTCTTTTGAAGTCATAGATCTGACACACTGAAAGTGCAAAGATAATGTGGACTGTTGGTGGAAGGAAGAATGCAGAAGTAACTTGAATACAGTCAAGTCAGTACCTTTATTGGCATAGGTTATCAGAATAAACAACAGAAAAAGTAGTTTTTAACATACAGAAAAAGGAATCATCCATCAAAAGATTTAACCTTATGCTCCCTAATCCTTATAACAATTAGAAAATACCTTGCAACTGAATAGGTAATATAGGGACGCTGGTCCGACAAAAGAAGGAAAACAAGCCTCTTGTCAGAATAGCCATGGAAATTATGCAAGAGGGGGCTAATTTAAAAAATCCCACATTTTAACATAGAAATGGCAATAGAGCAAAATATGGGCTACTGATTCTGGCTTTCTGCCTCTACATAAGCAGAGTCTTTCATTAGAGGGGACACTTGCAAATCTCTCAGAGAGAACTGCTGATGGGAGGACACTGAATCCTGTGAGCATAAAAGCTTGGCATAATGGAGGGGCTGTAAAGTGTGAAAAGTAGGCTGTTAGAACCCCATAACCAGGTGTGATACCAAACTCCAAAGGGAAGCATGTCCTGCTTGCTAAGGAACACTGAGGCTGCGGTCACATGGGCAGGAAAATGCGGGAAGGAAGCGTGGCTGTTTGCCCTGGGGCAAAATAACGCACGGTTGCACGAGCAGACATCCCGTGGAGGTCCCGTGGTAGGGGGGAGGTGCCGATCACACCACAATCCTGCAGCTCGGCAAAGAAGCGGTGTGCCGTGGCAAACAGGTAGGTTTTTTCTGTACACTGATGTGTGTGCATGCCCTGGTGAGTGCTTGTGCGCATCCCGAGGACACTTGGAAAAAAAACTTTTTGCGAGGGGACATGGGCGGGCGCCGGATGCCATGGGATTCCACCGGAAATGCGATCACGCGCCTGCCCTTGCCCCGCGGTTTCCGGAAACTAGTACCTCCGAGGTACAAGTAGCTGCAAGGCCGGCGGCGGCCGGGACCGTTGGGGGCGGGGTGTGTGGCCTCATGACACACTTCCGGTGATGTCAGGGGGTGTGGCATATGCTAATGAGTTATGCTAATGAGTTCCCCTAGCTCTTTTTCTACGAAACGACCCCTGTGTGATACCGAACTCCAAAGGGAAGCATGTCCTGCTTGCTAAGGAACACTGAGTCTGTTTTTCAGTGTCCAGAAGTCTCTGTTTCAAGGGTCTAAAAATTTGGGATTCTTCTAACATAAGAAGAGAATTAAAAGGGATGCCTATAGACTGTATTGTCCGCAAAATTAAGTGTGACCCATTAGATGGAAAAGAATCAGAAAGCATAAAATGTACATAACTGGTAGATTCTGTCCTATAGTGAAGGCATAACCAAAATGTCATTGTTAAGAGTTAAGCTCTAGTCTCTAGGAGGCGCTGCCTTATCTCCAAGCACATGGCCACATAGACAGTTTGAGACCCCCAAAATGCAGTGCAGGAATATCACCTGGACTTGCTCAACCTGGAGAATGAAAGCGCAAATCCAAATGAGAATTCCCACAAAGTATTTGGGCTGCCGATTTTGCATTAAAAACACGAATAGCCACAGGTACAAATTGGGTACCCTTCACATAAAATAATCTTGCTACATTTGGCCAACTTTACTACTTGTTTCTGCTGTGCTATCCAACTGTTATTATACTGAAAAAGGACTCCCAAATAGTCAACGTATTTAACTTGTTCAATGTTGTTACCTTTGATGTACCAATTAAAACATCTCCAGGATCTCGAGAACACCATAATTTTAATTTCTCAAAATAAATAGATGAAAGGTTTGTCTCATCGTAAGATACAAAAGCAAGTAGGAGGCGCTGAAGACCCTTTCGGGAACCTGAATACATGACATAAGTTTACTCATTAGAGCTAAGTCCCATAACAGATGCCTAATGCAGGCATTTTTGAGGATTCCGAATATTTGGTAAATACAAGTCTTGCTGCAACTGTAAGATGGAACAGCAGGTATTTTTGAAGACTCCCAATATTTGGTAAATACAGGTCTTGCTACAACTGTAAGATGGAACAGTTGTATTTCCTGTTTCTAAGGGACAGATCCTTTTTAAAAAAGCAAACAGATTTTGGGATCCAGAGGTCTATTTATCGTAGGTTGTTGGAAAAGCTACTCTGGAACTGAGGGGATTAAGAAAAGAGTGAGTGATGCTTCTATTAGTATATTAATCTTTTGTTAGTATTAATCATATCTTCTTTTGGCTTCTTCCACGGGTTGTCAATCGTCTTTCATCTTATCCTGTAAAAACAAATATAAATATTAGTAGTGTCCCTTTGGTTTTTTGTTAGTAAAGTCTTTTCATGCGCTTTCCGAATCAATCTTCATGTTCTGGGCTGTCTTCCTTTTATAATGGATCCTGTTTCTAAGGGACAGCTCCTTTTTTAAAAAGCAAACAGATTTTGGGATCCAGAGGTCTATTTATCATAGGTTGTTGGAAAAGCTACTCTGGAACTGAGGAGTCAGCCTGCCCTAGAAAGGTCAAGATGGGTAGCTGTGTTACTCTGTCTGGAACATTTAAGGAATAACGTTAGGCTCATAATGGATGTGTTAGAATTTTATGAAAGTAATCCTGGTAATCAACTAGCCCTTTTATTCCTAGACGCCGAGAAGGCATTTGATAACGTTAGCTGGGAGTTTCTACTGAGACATTTCAAACATTGGGATTGTGGAGAAACCTTTTTTGGTCTAATACAAGCGATATACCAGCAACAAGAGGCTAAGATAGGTTTTAATGGCTATCTAACAAGTAAGATACAAATACAAAAGGGGACAAAAGGCAAGGTTGCCCTCTGTCCCCTTTATTGTTTATTTTTGCGATAGAATTATTCAATGATATGGTGAGAGAAGATACATCTATTAAGGGGCTATGTGTTAAGGGTGAACAATTTAAACTACTGGCATATGCCGACGATTTGGTTTTAGTACTGGAAGATCCTATCCCATCATTAACACAAGTGTTACAAAAGCTGCAAATTTATGGTCAAGTAGCGGGATTGAAAGTAAATCTTCAGAAATCTAAAATAATTACAAAAAACTGTCCTAAGGAAGTTGAAAAGAGAATTCAAGAGGTAACAGGATTTATAATAACTAAGAAAATCAAATATCTAGGAATTTGGATAACAAATAAGTGCTGTTCACTATACAGGGATAATTATAAAAGTATATTGGTAGATATTAAAAAAGATCTAGATAGTTGGAGGGGTCTACAACTTTCAATGTTAGGAAGAATTGCCACAATTAAAATGGCCATCCTACCAAAAGTAATGTTTTTGTTTCAAACAATACCTGTTCTGAAGAACCAGGAATTTTTCAAATAATTAACCAAAAGCTGCTCTGCGTTTATTTGGCAAAAAAGGAAACCGAGATTTAAACTACAACTAATGCAAAGTAAGAAGGAAATAGGTGGCTTAGCAATGCCGGTGTGGGAGCTATATTACAAGGCTGCGGTCTTAGTATGGGTCAAGGAATGGGTAACACTCTCCAACACCAGACTTCTAAAGCTAGAGGGGTTTGACCTCCCACAGGGGTGGCATGCCACATTGTGGTTTGATAAAGAAAAGAAATATTTTGAATGGCATTATCTAAGAAGTTCACTGATAAGAAGTTGGAGGGAGGTTAAACTACAGTATTATAAGAAGATACCCAGATGGGTGGCTCCTATTGAGGCATTAGAGATACCAGTATTGTATGCGCATGGTGGAAAATGTTCTTATGATACTCTGCTAGATAGTATGAATAACTTAAAGTCAAAAGAAACCCTGAAAAATCAAAAAATAGAGTTGACTTGGTTACAGAATATGCAACTGAAACCAAGATTTAAGGAAGATACGAGAACTGGTTTTTATGGGAAAGCAACCGATTTAGACAAGGTATGGCTCGCATCAGAAGTGCAACTGATAAAAAGCCTATATAGTATCCTATTAGAGGGAAAAATACAAGAAGAGGTTGTATGGGCCAGTTTAAGAGCGTGGAATAAAGACCTAGGGTATAGTATAGACCAGAGTAAATGGTTAAAGATGTGGGATATAAATATGAAAATCACGAGGGCCACAGCATTTAAAGAAAATATCTACAAAGTTGCCCATAGGTGGTACTTATATCCTTCGAGATTGGCAAAATTTTCTAAAACAGCGACGGATATATGTTGGAAATGTCATCAGAACATAGGCACATACTTTCATATGTGGTGGACGTGTGCTAAAGCTAAAGACTACTGGGAGAAGGTTAAAAATATGTTAGCAGAAGTTATGGAAATAGAAGTACGATTGCAACCAGAAATTTTTTTGTTAAATATTACATCAGAAATAGCTGGGAAAGAAAAGAAAAAATTGTTGTTACATTGTATTACAGCTGCCAGAATGTGTTATGCTAAGTATTGGAAAACTGAGAAGACTCCTGACAAGATAGAAGTGTTGCAAAAATGGTTTGAAGTCGCCGAAATGGATAAATTGTCAAATATGCTAAACGGGAAAGATGAAGAAATAGCTAATAAAAGATGGAAAAGACTTTTAGAATGGAATGTTAAACACAATGGCTAAGAGGAACTCTATGAGGAATACATAAGGCTGTATGCTCATCTGTATTATTATTGATTAGTACGAGTTGTTATGTTTTGTTCGGTCTGGGTGTGGTGTTTGGAAAAATTAATAAAAATATTTTTTTTAAAAAAAAAGACGTCCGCCTGCTATGTGTTTTCCGGATACTAGTGCACTTTCCTTGGTACTTTTTAACTCTGCATCTTCGGCGGGACGCCACAGGTTGGCCATGGGTGCGCTATGGTTTCCAGATGTTGTGGTATGATTGCGCCCCGAAAATTCGCCCAACATTCGGGCTTTCGCGTGGCAAATTCTCCGTGTGACCTGGGCCAAAGTCTTTAAGGTCTTGCTCTTTTCTACTGCCCTAGAAAGGGTTTACTGCCTCTGAAGAAGCAAATTCATAGCTTGGAGCTGCTGCTGGGTCCTGGACTATAGTTGGAGACTGGGGGAGGGACTTCTTCTGCAAGTGGGGCCCTTTTACCAGCTTCAGCTGATATGCTAGCTGTGGCCATTTGTCAAATGTGTTATTTGGCCATGGCAATCCAAGCTCTGTTCACATCTATGTTAGATTAATATAATGCACTTAGAAGAGAGTTTCTACTTGTTTTTCCCCCTCTAGCGGGACTCCTGAGTCTTTAACAGCTGATTGGCAGGCAGAAATTCAGCAGGTGAAGTCTGCCCTAACTTGTTGGATGTCTATCTATTATACATCTGGTAAATATGTGCATAGTAGTCATGCCTTTGCTAAAAGCCACATTCTCTCTAATCCCTTCACCCCAGATTTTTTCCCCCAGGGGTGGGTAGGCTGTTATGTAATTAAGACGGAAAGGCAAAAGGTCATGTACAGCTGCATTATTTAACTGATTAGATTAATTGAACTTGCAAGGGAAGGGTGGTAGGGAATACCTCTGCCAACGGCTGAGTGAGTTCAGGGCTGAACTTCGATCCCTTTTAGTTGCAACTACATAAGCCTGGATGTGGGTAACCTGCCAGGCCAGAGGCTCAAGGATGCTGGAGTATTGTGCCATTTGTTTACGTTAGCTAGATTTGAGTCCAGTAGTACCTTGAAGGGTAGGAAGCCCTGCTGCCTCTGGAATCTATAACATCAGCCTGTGCCAGCCGCCTGTAAGACACCTGGAGTAGACCTAGGAGCCGGTTATGAGTAGAAATAACTAATATGGTCGCCATCATGATTTAGCAACAACAGTACTAGCACTTACTGCACTGTTAACTGGTTTTAGCATTTTGAGAGACAAGGCATCCTGTTTGTTTAAGTTGTATATGTGGTGTTCTTTTCTAAGCCATTTGGAATCACCACTGGGGAGAAATGCGGAGTAGAGATACTCGAATAAATATAAAAACTAAACAGGGGCATCAGATTTGTTGAAAAATTGTAATTTCTTTTTAAGATGCAGATCACCAAATGGGACACACCTCCTTAGAAGACGCATTGCTCCTTTCACAAAGCAAAGAATACCTGTTTTGAGATTGTGTGCATAATATAAAAGCAAAGGTGTTTTTTCTTCCCTTCAGAACTGTTTAACTCGCATGTCAATAGAGTTCATTAATTTATCAGCTAGGTTCTAAGCTTTTTGAAGTGGGAACCACCTCTCAACTGTTTTTAGATCCAGGAAACACCCATTTCCCCTCTCACCAATATAAAAATCAACAATCTCAGATTTGGTTAACACAGAACAAACCAATGTTTTAGTTTTCATTGCTCATATTTATAAATATGTAGCAACACATTACTGTGCAAAGGGTTGTGTTATGGACATGTTACAGGTTACTCAGAAACTCAGATTTGCTATCAAGTTTCCCAGAGCCCCCCAACTCAGCAAATCAACCCAGGGTTGCCAACCTCCAGGTGATGACTGGATATCTCCTGGGATTACAACCAATGTTCTCTCTAAGCTGCGGAGTCTTGTGAGCAAAAATTCTACTTTGTGAGCTACTGGAAGTAAAGTTGTGAGTGAGTGATTTGGCTACTGCATAAAAGTTTGCTCTGGAGCCATCCTTCCTGAGCTAAGACAAAAATGTGTGAGCCGGAGGCTAGGAAACTGTGAGCTAGCTCACACTAACTCAGCTTAGGGGGAACACTGATTACAACTGATCCCCAGGTGACAGAGATAAACTCACCTGGAGAAAATGGCCACTTTGAAAAGTGGACTCTATGGCATTAGACCCCATTGAAGTTCCTCTCCTCTCCAAACGTCGCCCTTCTCAGGCTCCACCCCCCAAATCTCCAGGTATTTCCCAACCCGGAGCTGGCAACCCTAATCCCCCACCCTCCAGGAGGGGAACCCCTCCCTGAACTCGTGATCCGCAACTGCTGAGCCGTGTATCTTAATCGGGTTAAAGCAACCGCCTCATTTTCATACACAGAACGCCCAAGCTTCGGGGCAAATTCCAGGTCTCGTCTTTCTAGCCCGCCCTGAACACCAATCCGTTGTCTTTTGGGGCTGGCTTAAGCAGAACTACCCTTGTTGCGCTGCTAAGCAAGCACGCTGGTGGGGCCCACATTCCGGGAAGCGTCGCCCTTTTAAGGCTCCCCAGAGGCTGAGCCGAAAAGGGAGCCGAGCCCGTTCCAAGCCGAGCCTCGCTCCAGACCCCACGATTCTCTGCGGCCAGGACTCGGGAGCTCTGCTTTCCCCAGGCTCTCTCACACGCCAGGCTCCATCGCGTCTGTGTCGAAGCAGGTGAGTGGCTTGTTGCGTTGCTTCTCTGCTTTATCATGTTTATTCGGGGGGGGGGGGGGGGCGGAGATGGGCAATGCAGCCCCCTTCTCCTTATTGTGCAAAAGGACACGCGACTTTCCCTGGCTGTAAGATTCGCCGCTCGGAGATTCTCGCCCCTGCTGCCTTTACTCCTGCTCCCCTTTTCAAAGTCTTGTCAGTTTCAACCCTGACCTTCCCCCCGACATGGTCAATTTCACCATTCCAACACCAGCGATTGTGACCTCAGACTTTGATGCTGATGCTTTCCCTCGCTGCCAAAAGGAAACGCTCCCCGGGCTGGAGACCTTTAAGGAAAAGCGCAGCTGTCTTGCTCCCCTCACTCTGCTACGCTGGAGGGGTCCTTTTGATTCTCCCCTCCCCCCTTTTTTTCCCTGTTCTGAGAGTGGAAATCGACTCCCGTTTTCTCTTCATTGTAGTCTATTCCCTCCTGGAGAGCGTAGTGGGGGGTACACGTGTCGACGCTGTTACTTTCCCCCTCGCTGCCAACGCTGAGGGTGATGCTGATAGCTGTTGAGAGCATTTCCTGCCCCATCCCTCAGCCTGGGTAGGTAAGAATCAAAAACCGAAGCACGTAAGGGGGCTGGGTCACTCGCAGCATCGAAATGTGGGCCAGTTTTATTATTCCTGCTTAGTCCCACCACCACCACCCGGCCCATCCGCAAAGCACTCTTCTGGAGTTCGCTGGGAGGGGTTGGAATATAGGGGCGCCACAGGAGGTTCCGACGTCTCCATATCTTTTAAATGACTCTTCCCCCCCCCCTTGCAAACCATCCTCCCGTAATCCAGGACAAAATGGATGGCTCTTGCCTCGGGGCACCAAAGTCCCATAGTCTCCATTTTATTCCACGGCTCTTTAGGAGACAATCCGCGCGCTTCCCGCTTTGAATGACGGGGTTTTATTCTCCAGTTTTGGGACCGTGGTAGCGGGGGGTGCCTTCCCATGCCTTTGGGGCATTCATGGGGGGGGGGTTTGAATCCATGCAATTGTAAAACTAGAGATATTAAATGCTATCTTAAAAGTCAGCTCCTCTCTCCACATGTGTGTAGGGCGAAGAGATAAAATTTCCCAACATTTTTTCAGCTGCCATGTCTGAAATCAGGACTGTGTTGTGCTGTTGTTTTTTAAAGAGAGAGACTGTAGTGTTTTAATATAAACAGGATCCCACTCTGTCCCTGCTTAATTTAATCCTAACCAAGGTTTATTTTTTTCAAAACTGAGGCTTAGAGGCAATGCCAAGTGTCTCTCCCTTGCAATAAAATAGAATTATCCCACCCCCTTGCATTCCTTGCTGTGTTCTGCATGGCCCTTGGACACCCCCCACCCTCAAGGGGATGGGATTTATTTTTACAGTCCAGGGTGCATCCCTGACCTGAATGGCCCAGGCTAGCCTGATCGTGTAAGATCTCAGAAACTAAGCAGGGTCAGCCCTGGCTAATATTTGGATGGGTGACCACCAAGGAAGTCCAGGGTTGCTGCACAGAGGCAAGCAATGGCAAACCACCGCTGAAGGTCTCTTGCCTTGAAAACCCCATGGGGGTCTCCATAAATTGGCTGCAGTTTGAAGGCACTTTCTACCACCACATGTACCTTGAATTCTCATGGTGAAGTCCTCTGACATCTGCAAAAACCCCTTCTTGAAAAGGCACAGGTACCTTGGTCTCCATTTGTCTGATCAACCTGCTGTACTTTGAGAAAGTCCATTGTAGCAACATCAGGGGCTTGCTGGCAGAGGAGAGGCCAAAGCTCAGTGGTAGAATATCTGTTTGGCCTACGGAAGGTCCTAGGTTCAATCCTTGGCATCACCAGTTAAAAGGGTTTGGCATTAGGTGATGTGAAAGACCTCCACCTGAGACCCTGGATTGCTGCTGGCATTCAGACAAGAGTGACCTTTTAGACCAAGTGTCTGACTTCCCAACAGAGCTGTTCTATATGAGTACCCTTTTCTTGAGTGATTCCAGAATGCCTTTTGCATCTGAGTAATGCTGGCAGAAATCCCAGAGGACGTGAATCCCTGAGCGCCTCTCTTTTGTATTCCTGCTTATTAAGTTTGTACAGCATGCAATGTGTCTGGCCAGGTGTGTGCGGTACAGTGCCATTGAAATAAATCTGGAGAAAGAGGGAAATCTGATGGCACTTGCAGACGGGGATTTATATTTCAGTTCCCATCTGTTCCCAAATATGGGTGCTGAATGAACTGAAGGATCTGGGGTGGGGGGAGGGGGGAGGTAGACGTATATTTGACAAGCTGATGCTTTGCTGTTGCCTTACAATTCTCTAGTGAAATTTGTTTTTAAAAAGCCACATTCCTTCTAAAATGTCAAAAACCAGATTTTTTTGAAAGTGCATGCAATTTCATTTCAGTTGTGTTGGGGCTGATCCTTAGAATGAAGAGGTGCGGTATACTTCTGTAATTCTTAAAAAAAAATTAAAATCATGGGAAATAAAATATTTACTCAAACGCAAGGCTAGATTTCCCCCCACCCACCCACCCACACAGACCCATAGTTGTGCCATCAAACAAACAAAAACAACCAGGGATCATTTTACATTCACAAACAAGCCACACTTATGTCCAACAATTTTGTGTGTGCACATATAGCATTATTTAAGGGGACTGTCTTATATTCAGAGCTGTCCTCTTTTTGAGTAAATACAGTAAGGCGCATCAGTGTGCGCCTGTGAGGTAGACAGCCAGAAATGTTGAGCTTTGGGATGGCTGACTGTAGCAGAGCATTACATAATGAGAAACGTAGTGCTAGGGTTTCGGGCTGGCAGATAAGAACTGCTAAGCAGCCTATTCTGTCCATGGCAGGGCCTGCCCTTGTCCCAGAAGTTGCTGATGGTCAGATGCAGCCATCACAGTGGCAATTTGTCATGGAAAGGCTTGAGCCCCCAGGGCTGCAAGTGAAAAGGTGGAGGATAAGAAGTAGGATTTTTATCTGCTTGTTTTGTGCATGCTCACTTGAGAAACAAGAGAGCTGTTTTGGGATTCAATGGATGCTTTCCTAAACGCAATCATGCGCACGCACACAGGCGGACATGCCTGGTCTGGCTCTCTGCGACTCTCCCCTAAATGCAGTTAATAGCCCCGTTCAACTGTTCTGCCCAGATGTGTGCAGCACAAACAGCTGGCATGGTTCATCTCTCTTCACAGCGCTTCCATCCGCTGTCAGCCTGTGTGAACTCCTCTGGATAACCATGTGGTCGGCACGTGTGCTGGTGTCATGGAGCTTTGTGGCAAAATCCAAAGCGTCCAAGCAAAGAGGACCCCACTCTACACTGTGGGTTTGTAACTGGTGAAGGAGCCTGACAAAGAGGGCAGGAATACATGGGGACTTCCCCCAGAAAGATGGAGATGCTGGCCATGGTGTGCCCGGCACCAGGATTTGTATTGCGATTGGTGCTCTTGAACTTGCTCATCAACGATCCAGGGGCAGGTGGGAGCCGGGAGGGGGCCAGTTCTCTTGATGGCACCACTGTAATCAGGGTGGAGCAATGCTAAATGTACTATGAAGAGTTCCCAATAGGATTGTTCCACAGTGAGGGGGAGGGCAACAAAAATGGCAGACTGGGGCAAAGGAAGTCCTTACAAAGCAATGCACAGCAGGCAACAAAAATGTGGAGTTGCTATTGAATTTCGGTTTCCGGATGCCAGCCTCCAGGTGGGACTGGGGGATCCTCTGAGTATTAACTTATTGGTTATCTTATTGTAATATGTATTATTGTTATGTGTACCTGTCAGCAAGCTGCCAATGTGTCTTTTCCATGCATATGAGATGTGTCTACCCCCCCCCTCCCTCCTGTCCTGGACTGGCTTTGGACTCTTGTGCGCATATTCCCCCCTCACCCTCAAGCGCCCATCTTCAACTGCATTCCTTTCCGTGTACGCTAGCATTGCTTTGAAGGAACCTTATCAGCCAAGGCTACAGGTGGTTTGCATTTGGAGGCTTTTGCTTAGTCTACAATGAACTGTAGTGTGAGAATAGAATAATTGTTTAATCAGCTATAACCGTTGCTTTCTCAAGGTTTGAGCGCGCGATGAGCCCTCAAGGCGGGCGTGGGAAAAATATCTATTGGCCCATGCCATTTTGAACTTGCTTTATTATACCTGTCTCAAGCCCTTTTGTTATTCCGAACAGAGTATCTGTTCTAAGTACTTCATGGCTTCAATAAAATAAAACCTTCCTGCAAGAGTGTATTTCATTGTTTGCTGTGAATCTGACAGTACCTCAATACTGTTTGACCTCTGAAGAAGGCCACAATAGAGTGGAAACGCATCAGGTCATGTGTCTTGGCCCTTGTGTTCAGGCCAGTTGAACTTTTTAACGAGGCTTCCATTGGGCCCTTATAGGTTTTTAACTGTCTTTCTAATAAATGCATGCATTCTTGTATATTATAAGTTTCAACTGGGTTTTTAATATCGGTCCTTTATCAGACTTCTTTCTTGCCCTTGTGGATCCTGTGAGATTACAGCTCCTCTCCAGAGTACAGAGATCGGTTCCCCCCAAGAAATGGATGCTCTGTGGCATGGTGCCCCACTGAGGTCCCCGTCCTCTCCAGGCTCCAGCCCCGAATCTCCAGGAATTTCTCACCCTGGAGCTGGCAACCCTGCCCCCCTGCCAGGGCTAGGAGGGACCTGACAACTTTACTGGGTTGCTCCAGCACTAATTCCTTGCTCTGTGTTGGCACTCAGATTGCAGTGGTTTGTATTTTGGCTTCTGCATGGTAATCATGGGGCTTCTGCCAATGTTCTGGGTTTCCACCGTGGACCTGGGGAGTTTCCCCAAACCTGCTTTGTTTTGGTCTTTCCAGAAAGATCCTACTGCAAGCAGATTTGGGGAAAGTGTGGACTCCAGGCAGATTCCTGTGCCACCCCTGGTTACACCCGGTACTGTTTCCTTTCCTATGTTATTTTTATGCTATTTTATGCTATTTGCATGCAGGGGTGCCTGTCATAAGAACATAAGAGACGCCAATGTTGGATCAGTCCAAAGGCCCATCTAGTCCAACACTCAGTCACACAGTGGCCAAAAATACCAGTGCCATCAGGAGGTCCACCAGTGGGGCCAGGACATTAGAAGCCCTCCCACTGTTGACCCCCCCCGAGCACCAAGAAGACAGAGCATCACTTGCCCCAGAGCCCCTATCTATACCTTGTGGCTAAGAGCCACTGATGGACCTCTGCTCCATATGCCTATCTAATTCCCTTTTGAAGCCGTCCATGCTTGTAGCCGCCACCACTTCCTGTGGCAGTGAATTCCAAGTGTTAATCACTCTTTGGGTGAAGAAGTACTTTCGTTTATCCGTTCTAACCTGACCGCTCAGCAATTTCATGGAGTGCCCACGAGTTCTTGTATTGTGAGAAAGGGAGAAAAGTACCTCTTTCTCTACCTGCTCTTTCCCATGCATAATCTTGTAAACCTCAATCATGTCACCCCTCAGTCGTCTTTTCTCCAAGCGAAACAGCCCTAAGCGCTTTAACCTTTCCTCATAGGGAAAGTGTTCCAACCCTTTTATCATTCGAGTTGCCCTTTTCTGCACTTTTTCCAAAGCTATAATATCCTTTTTAAGGTGTGGTGACCGTATTCCAAATGAGGTCTCACCATTGATTTATATAGGGGCATTATTATATTGGCTGATCTGTTTTCAATACCCTTCCTAATAATCCCCAGCATAGCATTGGCCTTCTTTATTGCAGTCACACACTGTCTCGACATTTTCAGTGAGTTATCCACTACAACTCCAAGATCTCTCTCTTGCTCAGTCTCTGCCAGTTCAGACCCCATCAATGTGTATTTATATTTAGGATTTTTGGCTCCAATGTGCATCACCTTGCACTTGGCCACATTGAACCCCATTTGCCATGTTGACGCCCACTTGCCCATCTTTGACAGATCCCTTTGGAGTGCCTCACAATCCTCACTGGTTTTCACCACCCTGAACAACTTTGTATCATCCGCAAATTTAGCCACTTCACTGCTTACTCCCAACTCCAAATCATTAATGAACAAGTTAAAAAGCAGTGGACCAAGTACTGATCCCTGTGGTACCCCACTGCTTACCCCCCTCCACTGGGAGAACTGCCCATTTATACTCACTCTCTGTTTTCTATTAATTAGCCAGTTTTTGATCCATAAAAGGACTTGTCCTTTTATCCCATGATTTTTGAGCTTGCTTAGGAGCCTTTGATGAGGAACTTTATCAAAAGCTTTCTGGAAGTCAAGGTAAACAATATCTATTGGATCCCCCTTGTCCACATGTTTGTTCATCCCCTCAAAGAACATTAACAGGTTAGTGAGACAAGATCTTCCCTTACAGAACACATGCTGAGTCTGCCTCAATAGGTTTTGTTCATCTATGTGCCTACTAATTCTTTCCTTAATAATGGTTTCCACCAATTTACCTGGTATCGACGTCAGACTGACTGGCCTGTAATTTCCCGGATCTCCTCTGGAACCCTTTTTAAAGATGGAAGTGACATTAGCTACCTTCCAGTCCTCAGGAATGGAGGCAGATTTTAAGGAAAGATTACATATTTTTGTCAGGAGATCCACAAGTTCACATTTGAGTTCTTTCAGAACTCTCGAATGTATGCCATCTGGGCCTGGTGATTTATCAGTTTTTAAGTTGTCTATCAGTTTTAGGACCTCCTCTCTCGTCACCTCAATCTGGCTCAGGTCTTTCAACACCCCTCCCGAAATCAGCGGTTCTGGAGTGGGCAAGCACTTCTCAACTTCCACAGTGAAGACAGAGGGAAAAAATGCATTTAGCTTTTCAGCCATTTCCCTATCATCCTTCAGTACTCCTTTTATCCCTTGGTCATCCAAGGGCCCCACTGCCTCCCTGGCTGGTTTCCTGTTCCTAATGTCCTCCTTTCAACCAAGTGTGTCCCAGGCAGTTGCCAGGTAACAACTTAGAAGCAGGAGGCCCCCTTCCCCTCCACTCAGCTCTGGGGTCAGTGGCCCTCCCCTGGCCGATTGGGAGCTCCTCCTACCTTGGCACCATTGGTAGGGATGCCAGGCATCCCTGTATAGTGGGAGACCTCCCAGCATCCCTGTTCTTTTCTTGCTGGAGCCTGAAGTGCCAGTGGGAGGAAAGGGGGTGGTGGTGGATTAGGGTTGCCAAGTCACTTACCTCGTGCGGCAGGGGAGTCCTCATCCCCTCCTGAGACACTATGGTACTGTAGAGTTTTTTGGGGTGACTGCTAGAGCGTCGCCCGGTGACTCCTCCGGTTTGATGATGTCACTTCCGGGTGGCGTCATCACGCTGGGGGTGTGGGTCTGATCCGGCCGTTTCGAGGGTGGGGTTCCCCCTGGCGGCCTGATCCCCGCCGGCGGATTGGGGGCCGTTTCGGCGGGGGCTTGGCAAGCCTATGGTGGATAAAAACTTAGAATGACATAATAGGTGCTCTAGAATTGACAAAAGCTCTGTGATAAAACCATAGAGTTTTTGTAAATGCTAGAGTGTCTAAAGATGTTACATCAGCACACTGCTTGTCCGGCCCTGCCCCCTGGTTTGATATTGCCCTGCAGCCTGACAACCTTATCCATTGGGTATGGCAGGAAGCACAGACTGGCCTAGGCTAGGAAAGACCTGGAAATTGGGGGGGGGGAGTCTGAGAAGGGCAGGGTTTGGGAAGGGGAGGGACACCAGTGGGGTATAATGCCACCTTCGAAAGTAGCCATTTTCTCCAGCTGAATTGATCTCTGTTGCCTGGAGATCAGTTGTAATCCCAGGAGATCTCCAGCTACCACCTGGAAGTTGGCAACCTTAGTAGCCAGGCTGGGGAGGTGGGCCCATGGATCTAGCCAGCTGCACCCGATTGGTTTTTTCCCCATTTACCCTTCCAGGTTAGAGCATTACCAGCCCTAGTTCCCCACATTTGAGGAACTGAAGTGTGGGAGGAAAGGATGGGAGCTGTTTTGTAGTTGTGCCCACTACCCAAAGGTGCCTGCAGGCTCAAAAAGGTTGCAGACCCCCGACCCAGGCAACCTCCAGTTGGCACCTGGAGATCTCCTGGTATTACAATTGATCTCCAGATTATCAAGATCAATTCCCCTGGAGAAAATGGCTGCTTGGGAGAGTGGACACTATGACGGGTGTCAAGCATGCGACCTAGGGGCTGGATCAGGCCCCCAGAGGGCTTCTATCAGGCCCGCAGAGGAACTGGCTGTCTTCTGCTTCTTCCTCCAGTTCTGCTGCTGCTGCTGCATCATCATAGGTTTGCAGCTTACAGATACACACTTGAACAGCATACTCAAGATTGCGAGAGCACAGACATTTTGATACGATAATTCAGAGCGAGAGGTGTCAGTTATCAGACACTGTTAAATAAACAAAATATTGCAAGTGTGCTAATGTTTTAAGCATGTTTTTATTTTGAGTTTAAAAAAATGCCCTTTGTGTCTGTGTCCTTTATAAAATTTATATCTCCGCTACCTGGAATTATATTTTATGACACACATGGCCCGGCCCAACAAGGTCTCATTTATGTCAGATCCGGCCCTCATAACAAATGACTTCGACACCCCTGCTCTATGACCTTCTACCCTGTTGAGGTCCTTCCTCAAACCCTGCTCTCCCCAGACTCCACCCCTAAAGTTTCCAGGTATTTCCCAAACCAAAGCTGGCAACTTTAACTAGGCGGTGTTGGTACGGCAAAGCCAGGCACTGCAACTCCTGCTTTGTCTGCCCTTCATGGCATAGAGACCATTACCACAATCCAGAGTCTGGTGGAGGTGTGGGAGTGCAAGACCAAGGTGGTACCAGCAGCAATGCCATTGTGAGGACTACAGCTAGGGTTGCCAGGTGCTTACCAGCTGTTGGCAGGGGGCTCCAGGCTGTTCCCCGGGATTTTCTAGCACACGTGTGAAGCATGTGCACCATGATGACATCACCTAGGAGTGACATCATTGCACCAGGCACATCATGCAGGGGATGCTCTAGCATTTGGCCAAAAACTCTATGGTCACCATAAAGTTTCTAGCCAAATGCTACAGCATCCCTTGTGCAATATGCCTGGCGCAATGACGTCACCTCCAGGTGATGTCATTGTGCCGGGCACGTCAGGTGCAAAGGGGGTCTTCGGTGGCGTGGCTCCCCCTGCCAGCTGGCCAGCGGTGGATTGGGGGCCTTGAAAGCAGAGGACCCCTGCCCCCATTGGGGGGATGGCAACCCTAGCTATTGCCAAGGGTCCCATGGACAGCAGGGGGAGCTAGCAGAGAGGCAGGGCCCCACAGGGAATTTTCGCATTAATTTTAATGTCCACTATACTCCTGCATACGATTTGACAGACTTGGAGCCAGACCGATGAAGAGTGTAATATGTATGCAGGCCTTTTAAGACTCCCCCCCCCCAAAGTAAGAACATGGGCATCTTTGAGCATAAGCAATTGTTATTTATTTGATTTTTAGCCCACCCTGCCCTGCACTGCAAGGCTCAGGGCAGGTTGCAACATGATACAATAATTAAGCCAGTTTGGTGTGAGAACCAGTTTGGTGTAGTGTGGTTAAGTGCACAGACTCTAATCTGGGAGAACCGGGTTTGATTCCCCACTCCTCCACTTGCACCTGGCTGGATGACCTTGGGCAAGCCATAGTTCTGATAAGAGCTGTCCTTGAAAAAGAGCAGTTTCTGTCAGGAGCTCTCTCAGCCCCACCTACCTCACAGGGTGTCTGTTGTGGGGAGGGGAAGGGAAAGGAGTTTGTAAGCCGCTCTGAGACACCTTTGGGTAGTGAAGGGCAGGGTATAAATCCAATCTCTTCGTCTTCTTCTCTAAACATAATACAATAATTAAACACAATAACAATTGTTTAAATCCAAATATGACTTCATTTAGGGTGCCAATTAATACCACTGCTCCTGAGTCAGCTCCATAAATGCGCACAGTAGATGATAGCTAATACTACGGGAGGTAGGCAGATGAGTAGAAACAATATAAGATGGAAGCACGGCTGGGGGGAGGCCAATACGAATAGATCTCCATCACCTCAACCAGATGCCTGGCGGAGCATCTCCATTTTGCAGGCCCTGCAAAACTGTATCAAGTCTCGCAGGGCCTGGATCTCTCTTGGGAGAGTGTTCCACCAGGCTGGCACCAGAGCTGAGACAGCTCTGGCTGAGGCTACGTGTACCTCCTTCAAGTGACTTTCACCTAGGGTTGCCAGCAGGGGTCGTTTCATAGAAAAAGAGCTAGGGGAACTCATTAGCATAACTCATTAGCATATGCCACACCCCCTGACATCACCGGAAGTGTGTCATAAGGCCACACACCCCGCCCCCAACGGTCCCGGCCGCTGCCACCGCCCTTGCAGCTCCACTGCCGAGCCCCATGAGGGGCCTGGCGGTGGACCTGCAAGGCCGGCGGGGGTGCAAGGAAGCCCCGCGCAGGCCCTCCCTGGCCCCAGGCAGGCAGGGGGGGGGAGAGGCAGGGAGGAAGCAACTTACCCTCCCTCTTCTCCTGCCTCCTCCTGGCTGAATGAGGGCCGGAAGTGGGGCGGCCGGAAGCAGGGGGCGGGGCTTCGTCGTGTGCCCCGCCCCCGTACCTCCCCCGGGGGAACTGCGATCCCCCGCGATCCCCCCCGAAATGACCTCTGGTTGCCAGGTCTGGGTTGGAAAATACCTGGAGACTTTGAGGGTGGATCTGGGAGAGGTCGGGATTTGGGGAAGGGAGGGCCCCCAGCATGGTACAATGCCATCAAGTCCGCCCTTCAAAGCACCCATTGTCTCCAGGGGAGCTGATCTCTGTCAGGTGGAGATCAGTTGTAAAAGCGGGAGGTTTCCAGGCCCCACCTGGAGGCTGGCAACCCTACTTTAGCCCCCCTGTAGGTTATTTCTCAGAGAAGGTTTACATGGCATTGATTCACTTTTCGGTTTGGAAAGTGAGCATGGAACTTGGATGTGTTCCTTGGCTACACATGTTATGTCCGGCTGCCATCCCTCAGGTGGGGGCCTGGAGTTCTCTCAGAAGGATAACTGACCTCCAGACTGCAGAGATCAGTTTCCCTGGAGCAAATGGCAGCTTTGGAGGGCTAAGGGGAGTCCCCTCCCCTTCTTCATCCCACTTGAGTCCCCTCCCCTCCCGTCTCTAGGCTCCACCCTCAAATCTCCAGGAATTTTTCAAATTGGAGTTGGAGATCCTATAATCTGGAGACTACAGAGACAGTGGGGGGAATTTACAAGCGGTGGGAGCCCTCGGTTGTGACCTGCTGACATCACTTCCGGGCACACGGGGAGGGTGACGTCAGCACCCTGGGATGCTGCCAGTGTTGTTCCTCCCCATTTGCTTCCATTTGCCCCCCCCCCCAGCCAGTGCACTGAGCAGCAGTGAGGAAGCACCACCAGGGGCGGGGGGCTGGTGAGCCTAAGAGAGAAATCTTTGAAAACATAGCTAGCCATGTGTTCTGTTGTGCGCTGGCCACCTCTGCTTCTTCTTCTTTTCTTTTGTGTGTGTTTGTGCGCGCGTGTATGAGCTTGTGTGCCTGGAAGTCATGGTGACTTCTGGTGACCCCCTACTGGGAGACTGGACGTTTTTCAGAGACGTGGCAGGTGGTTTGATATTGCCTGCCTCTGCGTCCCGGCCCTGGTATTCCTTTGAGGTCTCCCTTCCAAGTACTTGCCGGGGTCAGCCCTGCTTAGCTTCTGAGATCAGACAAAATTGGCCTTGCCCGGGCTATCTCTGCTTAACATCAGGGTGCCACCTCTTCTTAACATCAGCGTTCATTCTAGGGCTGCCAAGTGGAAAATCGTCGGGAGTAGGGGACTCCTGTCCGGCATCCTATGTGCGTGCGCGCCACACGCATGTCACCAGGAAGTGACGTTATGACACCGGGCACACTGGGGGCAGGGCCACGACCATCCGAGGGGAAAACATAGAGTTTTCCCCTCGAATTTTCGTGGCCCTACCCCCAGCGTGCCCGGCGTCATAACATCACTTTCTGGTGACGCACACGCCGGGGTGGGGTTCCCCCCGGGGCCTGATCCACCGGTGGCAGGGAACGGTCCTTTGGGGCGGGGGGTTCCCCGCCCCCCGGGGGGACTTGGCAGCCCTAGTTCATTCCTTCCCTCCTTTAGCAAAAGGGTTGCCAGCTCTGAATTAAGAAATACCGGGAGATTTTGGGAGTGGAACCTAAGGAGGGCGGGGCTTGGGGAGGGGAGAGACTTCAATGGGGTATAATGACATATAGAGTCCACCTTCCCAAGAGACCATTTTCTCCAGGTGAACTGATCTCTGTTGCCTGGAGATCAGTTGTAATAGCGGGGGTTCTCCAGCCACCACCAGGAGGTTGGCACCCCCATTCAGCAACCCATCTCTGCCCTCCACCCCACCGAGCCCGACAACCCTTTGCACACTCTTTATCAATGAAAGAGACATGCTAGAATGTCCTGCTTGAAGGCCTTCTGTATCTCCAGTGTATTATCGATTCTTCCTTTATTGATGGAGCCGTTGCCCGGGGCATGTGGGTTGGTTCTCTGATTAAGTATTTCCCTCCCCTGTCAGCAGACCTAGTTGAGGTTTCTCTCATGTGCTGTTGGTGAAAGCTGTATTAATCGGGGATCAATCAGAGCTTTTGCCTCAGCCTCCACTTTTATTGCAAATGGGTCTTGCTGTTTAGGAAGCAAGACGTACAAATGTATGTTTCTACTGCTTTGTGTATGCCAAGGGCTCTGAGGAATATAATATTTACACGGCCTGGTCTTAGGGTTGTCTTGCCAGCCCCATGCTGGCATCCACTAGGGGGCAGAGACATCTAAAATCACCACTGCTCCAATGGGGGGATGTAACCATGTTGCCATGTCAAAAGGACTCTCTAGGATTTCACTGAACCTCTATGGTTTTACCATAGAGTTTCAGTGAAATCCTAGATAGGCTTACCAAGTGGCGGCGGGGGATCTGCATGTCTTTACAGGATCCCTGCCGCGGGGACGGCGATAGGCGTTGCACCTGCCATCGCCAGGATGTGACGCTACGCGTCACTCTGGCAACAGGACTCCAAACAGCCCCATTGCCAGAGCGACGCGTAGCATCACATCCTGGCGACGGCGGGTGCAACGCCTATCGCCATCCCTGCGGCAGGGATCCTGTAAAGACATGCGGATCCCCCGCCACCACTTGGTAAGCCTAATCCTAGAGCATCACCCAGATGCAACGACGTCACTTCCGGATTCGCACTGGAAGTGATGTCGCACAGCTGGAGCTGGAGCAATTTTCCCCTGGGGCTGCTAGGCAGAAGGTCTCCCACTAGAGTAGGAGACCTGGTGAGCCCTCCCTGGTGTATATATGCAGCAAAATGAAATGCTGGAATTCTGAGGTGGCAAAATGGACTGGACCACTTGAGGTGGCAGCTGGGGAAAGTCACATGCTAATGTTCACTCATGTTTTTAAAAATCCTAAAAATAAAACATCTGGAAGAAAGGTCCCAGACTAGCCCTTTTGCATGCTAGTTTTCTGTTTACATGGAAATATTAGTGTGAGGGAACTTTGGAAAATGTAATCCTTCACCTGCAAACTAAAGTGGTAGAGTCCACTCTACCACCTCAGCACTCTATCACTCCATTACTCCTTTCTTATGCTCTGTCTAGACCAGGCCTAGCACCACATGCAAAGAGCTCAGCTATTTGTTTGTTTGTTGCATTTGTCACCCGCCCTTCCCGCACACGGGTTCAGAGCGAATAACATCAAAGTTCCATGTACGACATAATCCATAGAATCATTTTTCAGATTAAAATTTAAAATTAGATTAAAATGTACCTAGAAATGACAACATGACTTTCTATAATAGCTCCAACAGCTGGATAGGTGGTAATCATAGGCAGTTTCAGTAGGACCGATTTGCAGGGGAGGCCATGAGACTGGATGCCCATCACCTCAACCGAAGGCCTGGTGGAACAGCTCTGTTTTGCAGGCCCTGTGGAACAGCTCCATTTTGCAGCTAGACCTTCTCTCCCTGGTATACTTTTAAAAAAAAATTGTGGGGAGTTTTTTTGATGTGGGGGGTGCATTAAAATGGGACTCTTCGCACCTGAAGTGGTCCAATTTATTCTCCCAGTCCCACCTCCTGCTGCACATGTATGTAAACCAGGCTTAATCCCTGAAAACAAATAATACACAGGGCAGCCAGATCACAGCGATAAAAATAGCATGAACGTAGTGTTCCCAAACTCCAGGTGGTGGCTGGAGATCTCCTGGAATCACAACTGATCTCCAGGTGACAGAGATCACCTCGAGAAAACAGCCACTTTGGAAGGTGGACTCTGTGGCATCGTACCCCACTGAAGTCCTTCCCCTCCCTACAACCCACCCTCCACAGGCCCCACCCCCAAAATCTCCAGGTGTTTCCCAACCCAGAGCTGGCAGAGCTACATACACTGGAGACACTTTTGGCCCGATAGGCCAAAGACTGATCAAAGGACTCATGACCGCAAAGTAGTTGAGGAGGAGGAGGAGTCAAGCGTTTTTGGGGACAGCTCCTTCCATAGCTTCAGAGCACCTGTTCAACAGGCCCAGCTTCTGAACTCAGCTCAGCAGATCTTCCTTTGTATAAGGATGGAATGTAAGGTTGCCAACGCCCAGGCAAGGCCTGGAGTTCTCCCGGATTTAAAGGTAAAGGTTTCCTTGCTCGAAAGCCAGTCGAGTCCGACTCTAGGGTTGCGGTGCTCATCTCCGTTTCAAAGCCGAAGAGCCAGCGCTGTCCGAAGACGTTTCCGTGGTCATGTGGCTGGCATGACTAAACACCAAGGCGCACGGAACGCTGTTACCTTCCCACCGAAGTAAGCTGCAGCTTCAGAGGGTGCATTCTGGGGCATCATCATCACTCCCTGCTGAGCTCCCTCCCTAAATTCCACCCTCCACAGGCTCCACCCCCAAATCTCCAGGAATTTCCTAAGCTGGCAATAGCAACCTTAAAGGAACTTGAAACATTGAACTGGGATGAGGCCTTTTATGACAACAGTAACTGCCTGTGATGTCAACAGTGACATCTTCTGCCAGGGCTGTTTTTGTAGAAAAAGCCCAGCAGGAACTCATTAGCATATTAGGCCACACCCAACACAAAAAACTCATTAGCATATTAGGCCACACCCAACACAAAAACTCATTAGCATATTAGGCCACACCCCTGTCAGCACAGCTTATTAGCACATTAGGACGCACCCCCATGTTATCAGAAGTGTGGTTACCCAGGCACACCCACCTTTTGCTTGTTATTCTGTTTACCTTGTTTGTTGTCAAAACCCAGGGCTTTTTTTGTAGCAGGAACTCCTTTGCATGTTAGGCCACACACCCCTAATGTAGCCAATCCTAATGAGTTCCTGCTGTTGGGTGTGGCCTATTATGCTAATGAGTTCCTGGTGGGCGTGGCCAACTTGGGAGCCAGCCGGAACTCCATTCCTGTGCGTTCCTGCCCAAAAATAGCCCTGCTTCTGGCCATACATTCTGTTAGATTTGTTACATCATGGCCTATAGTTACCTCCACTAGCAGTTTAACTGTATTTATTTGTGACTCGTGTGTTTTGTATGCACTGAGTTTGTGTTTTATTGTATTTTAACTTTTGATGCAAGCCGCCCTGAGCCCGCTTCGGCGGGAAGGGCGGGATACAAATAAAATAAAATAAAATAAATAAATAAATGAAAGAGGACCTGATTAAAAGACCATAATTAGCATCAGAGTTGCCAGCTTCCCGGTTGGGCCTGAAGGATTTGTTAGGATCAGGGTTCCCTCTATGCTGACTTAGTGTGAGCTAGCCCACAGTTTTTTAGCCTCTGGCTCACACACAGAGGTCATTTCGTAGAAAAAGAGGTGCAGGAGCTCATTATCATAACTTATTAGCATAACTTATTTGCATAAGCCACACCCCCTTACATCACCGGAAGTGTATCAGAAGGCAACACCCACCACTCAGGCTCCACTGAACTGTTTTGGATTGCTAGCTATTGGGGGGGGGGGCATGCAGATCTGCCCTCACAGAGGAAGGAGAGCTTGTTCCTGAATAAAATTTGGTCTTAAAGGTGCCACTGGACTGTTTTGGATTGCTAGCTATGGGAGGGGGGATGCACAGAGCTGCCCTCGCAGAGGAGGGAGAGCTTGTACCTGAAGGCGGGCGGGCGGGGGGGCTCTGCAACTTACCACTGCTTTTTGCTTCTTGTGGCCCAACTGAGGGCTGCTGGGAGCAGGGGGCGGGGCTTGTTGCATGTGCCCGCCCCCTGGGCTCCTTACTGCTGGAGCTCTGCTCCTGTGTGCTCCTGCAGGAAATGACCCCTGCTCTCACATTTTTGTCTTAGCTCAGGAAGGATGGCTCCAGAGCAAACTAACTTATGCAGTATCCAAATCGCCTGCTCACAGCTTTAATGCCAGTAGGTCACAGAGTAGAACTTTTGCTCACAGGGCTCCATAGCATAGAGGGAGCATTGCTCAGGATTATAAGTGATTTCCAGGATATGGAGACCAGGTCCCCTGGAGGAAAGTGGCAACTTTGGAGGGTGTGTTCTATGGCATTTCGTCCCGCTGAGCTCCCTCCTCTCTCTGAGCTCCACCCTTCCCAGGCACTGTCCCCAAATCTCCAGGCATTTCGCCAGCTGGAGCTGCCAACCCTATGGACAATTAGCCTTGTCTCTGATGTATGTGGGTTACTAGCAACTGAAACTGGGCCCAGGAGCTGGGCAGGGTGCCAACAATGTTCTGTCCTTTCAGTAGTAACATATGGAAATGAGTAGATGAAGTTTTTCATGGCATGGATATAAATAAAATGTTAAAAGGACAGGACGTTTTTCCCCTCCAGACAGTTGGCAACTCTTGGCACACAGAAATAGCAAATGTAGATGATCTAAAACAGGCAAGCTGTACTCTATTGTAAATTACCTCAGAATTGTGTGTAGATACAAACACCCCCCCCCCATGTTTGCCAGGACCGATCATTTTTAGAAAATGAAATTTTTGACTTTAAGCATTTCAACAACCCAGCTCTGTATTGGCAAGCAAGAGCAGCTGCGTGGCACTTGAAAAACAATCATCCTTCCCTCCCCTTAAGTTATTTTTGTGCTTGAATGTGATGTCTTCAGCGTTGGTTTCAGAAAGAAAGAAGGAATGGGAGGGGAAACAGTAAGGAAAGCCAATCCAGCATGGAAAGAATGTGCAGAATAGCTCCAGCGCAAACAAAAAGAAAGGCAGGTGACCCCAGTGATAAGAAATAGAACAAGAGGCCACAGTGAAGAGACAGACTCAGAAACTGAGCAGGCCTTCTGCCATGGGCGTGCCAATGCCAGGTGTAAGAGGCATGATCCAGCAAACCTGGTTGTGATTACAGGAGCTTCTTACCTGTGAATATCGTTTGATTTCCTCTATGCTCGATTACCCTGGCAGAAAGCGGAAAGATGCCCCAAGCAAGGAGCATTTTCAACATCCTTACCTCTGCTTGTTCAATTATTGACTTTTTAAAGAAAATTGTGTTTGTGGTCTGTTTCATGACATTGATGCACGATTTGTGTGCGCGAGTTATGCCATCACGTAAAATCGTAAGTTTTGCACAGTAGGACTGGTAAATTTCTATTTATTTGTGCCGCTTGTAAGAAAATAGGTTTTCTCTAAGGTTATGGGAGCTGTTTTTAAAGATGTTAAGAAGAACTGAAATGTATAAGCATCACAAAATTCAACAGTGCGCCAGTGTTAGGTGGACCAATAACAAACAGTGTTAAAGTAGGTAGCAGCCTTGGAATGGTCACCCTACTCCTTTAGTTTTACTGTTTTGTTTCAGCTGATGAGTGAATAGTTGAGTAGAAGCCCTATGATAGGCACACCCCCGAACTTAGCAGCCTTGCTAATGTACTCGCTGCCCTGAAACACTTTAAAATGGCCTGATACCTACTAGAAACACTGGAGCTGTTGGAGTTTGCAAGTTCTCTCCCTGAAGTCATGGAAGAATTTACATGTCTGTTTACGCATGTTGATATCCAGCTATTTAGTTAGAGACCCAATAGCAGACCATGCATGTATTTGCCACCAGAGCAAGGTATTAAAATGCATAACTACTTAGGTTTGTATTTCTCCAACTGGGTAATCAATAGATCAGAAGATGTCCCCGGGGGTGGAGGCTTTGAAAACTTACTGCTATTTGTTTCTAACTCTCACCTGGGGGTTAGCACATGGGTTTTTAGACCTTAGAGAGTCAAGATGTAAGTTAGTGAAGTCAGAGGGGATGTTAATCCTTGGTTTTGTTTCTAGCATTTCCCAGTATCCCTTCCCTCATTAGTGAGGTAAAGTTTCTTGTTTAAAAGCTAATACAAGTGTCCTGCTGCATTCATTATCTCTGCTTTTACCTGAAGTCCCTAATAAGGTAAAAATATACATACATGGTGCCATTACCATGTATATTAATGAAGAGCCAGGTTTGGGAGAAGCAAAGCTTAACACACAGCAGAAGAACCTGTACCTAATCCTGGAAGGAGATATGTCTGTCTTACTCTGTGCTCAGCCTGCTTAGAATGGAGTCCGCATTGTCAGATGCTAAAATAGGACTGTGTCAATCATGTTGGTGTAGATGCTTGAACAAGAACTGGTCCAAAGGCTTTATGGGGTGAGTCAAAGGAAGCCTTCAAACATAGTCTGAGAATGAGCCTCCCAAATGCTGGGATTTATGCCAAATCCTTGGGTTTCTGCTGTCCATCACCTTCTACATGGCTGAGATATTGACTCTTTCCAGGATCCCAGCAACTGCAGTTTGTTGTCACATCTGAATCAGATGAAACTACAAATTCTAGTTTGCTCTCTCGCCTAGAAACCAGGATTCGAAATCAGGATGAAAATAACAGTTTTGTAGGCATGAGAACAAACCAGAGTTTTAATCCATTGGGATAACAGGCATCGCAACGAACTGCGGTTGTTTGGGGACGCAGGGGAAAAAAAATCAGTATCCGAGCTGTGCGTCAACCAGACACCAGGGGCTAACTCTCATAACAAGCTGTAGTTTGTTCTTTACATACGCCTAAACAAGAACACTGGGTTCCTCTCTCACTACAAAAGCAGGGGGAAGATGTGTAAACTTTAAGAGTTTCTTGACTAGGGTTGGCAGCTTCCAAGTGAGTAAGAGTAAGATTGATTTATTGTATATGGCCATTGGCCATTACAATACAAAACTACATTCAAATACTACTTATGATTTAAAACATTGCATTCGGAATAAAACTCAACTATACAACTAAAATTACAACAATTTAGATTTGTAAAAACATGGTATCAGTAGTTTATAACTCATTATAAAACATGTCTAAGGGCCGCCTTGGATCTTACTTCCCTAGCTGCAAGTGCAAAGAATGCTACCTTGTGTGAGACCAAAGGATGTGTATCCAACAAGAGAAAGATCAGCTTTTCGCTGTCAGATAAGCTGTGCACTTGGCTTAAAATTCCGGGTAGGAATCTGCTTCTGAGGTCCGAGTATAAAGGACAAATCATTACATAACGAAATGAAATCTTCCACAGAGCTTCTGCATACACATATGCATTGCTCCTGTGGTATATTAGAATACCTTCCAGACAGCACTTCGGTGGGCATAGACTAAAAGCAAAGTGCGGTGAATGCCACTCTTAGACTGTGTACTGTGATATCTGTCAAGTAGGGTGCTCTTAGATGATCTTTCTTTATCCTTTGATACCACGGTGCAGATTTTGACTGAGTTATTAACTTATTGTCTAATAGAGCATCCTCATTGTATATCCATTGACACAGCATCCTCATTGTATATCCATTGACACAGGTCCGGAGTATTCAAAAACTAGAGAGACCAGTTCCCCTGGAGAAAATGGATGCTTTGGAGGGGGGACTCTGTGGCATTGTACCCCAGTGAGGTCCCTGTCCCCCCTCCCCAGCTCCACCCCCAGATCTCCAGGAGGTTGCCAACCTGGATCAGGCACCCCTATGTCCTCTCCTGCATTTTCCTTTTAAAATCACACCGTTGCCTTTATGTGCTTGCTGTTGTTCAGTTTGATTCAGTGTGCAATGAAGGAGAGTGGAGTAGTTTATGCTGTTAATCTAATATTAGTGGGTCTTGGAGGTGCTACAAATATCCAGGCTTCTGTTTTCAAATCAACAAACACAGGCTTATATTGACTCAAAACTGCATGCAGGAGAGAAGCGCATAAGCATCACACAGGTTTTCTGGTGCAAGGGAAATTTCTTTGGACCATCTTTCCAGGGTGGGCTATTCAATTTCTCCTCTCTCCACAGCATCATCAAGAACCAGAAGAACATAGGACCGGTCATTTCCAAAGCCAAACAAACATTCTCCACCCACTGAGATGCCTGTCGCTTCTACCAACTCCGAGACAGGTAACTGTCTGCTTCTGTCTCTACACTCCCATCCATTTTAGGGCTCCCTCCCCGTAAAATAAGTCCCCCTCCAAAACCACATCCTTCTCCACTCCTTACATACTGAAGATGGAGCATTCCTGAAATCTCGTCTAATGTTGGGGGCGGGGAATGTGGACAAAGGGTGCTTTTCTCCCTCTGGATGGGCAGGAGATTCTAGGCAAACAAAAGTCTCACAGTGCATTACTAACTTGTGGAACTCCCTATCACAAGGATATTGTGACAGCCAGGAACAGAAATAGCTTTAAAAGCAAATTAGACAATTTCATTAAATCTGTCAATGCCTATTAAATCGCAGTGGTGAAATGAAACCTGTTGATCAGAGGCATTGTACCTCTGGTGATATGTTGGTGGGGCGGACTTCCGGGGCATTGGCTGCTGTGTGTAAAAAAAAAAGGTTACCAGGCTAAATTAGTCTGATCCAGAGGTCATTTCGGGGGGGATCGGGGGGGATCGCAGTTTCCCCGGGTGAGGTACAGGGGGGCGGGGCACATGATGAAGCCCCGCCCCCTGCTTCCGGCCGCCCCGCTTCCGGCCCTCATTCAGCCAGGAGAAGGCAGGAGAAGAGGGAGGGTAAGTTGCTTCCTCCCTGCCTCTCCCTACCCCTGCCTGCCTGGGGCCAGGGAGGGCCTTCGCGGGGCTTCCTTGCACTCCCGCCAGCCTTGCAGGTCCACCGCCGGGCCCCTCATGGGGCTCGGCAGTGGAGCTGCAAGGCCGGCAGCGGTGGCCGGGACCGTTGGGTGCGGGGTGTGTGGCTTTATGACACACTTCCGGTGATGTCAGGGGGTGTGGCCTTATGACACACTTCCGGTGATGTCAGGGGGTGTGGCATATGCTAATGAGTTCCCCTAGCTCTTTTTCTATGAAACGACCCCTGGTCTGATCCAGCAGAGCTGCTCTTATGTTCTCAGCTTTTCACTGTTTTGCTATGAAAAATGCGACCAAAAATGCCAGAGAGGAACACATCTACGTGTATATTTCCGGAGAACAAACCCATATTCCAGAAAACACATGCATTTGCTCTTTGTTGCTATAGGTTGCTAATGTGTTTAATCCATGTTTTCTGACTCTTTAGAAAATAATAAAATACTTTCAAATTCCAAACTGCTTGATTTCTGCCTTCTAAAAATTGTGCAGGGAAATGTCCCTCCCCACCCCCCACCCCGTGCAGGTGGACGTTAATTCACACTGTCCTGCCAAGAAGTAAAGCAAACCCCAGACCAGGTGCAGATAGAAGCCCACTGAGATTCCCAACAGCAGTGAAGTGAAACTGGATACCGCTTCTTTTATGCTGTTGTGTTCTACAGTTTGCTGCAACAAAGAGGCTAAGGAACCTCGCCTACAGGTAGCATTCTAGAGTTGGATAAAAGGATGTTTCTAGTTTCGTTCAGCAGCCTAATTGGATTGTGGTTTAATGATATAGTGTCTGCTTTGCCTGCAGAAGGTCCCAGATTCAATCCCCAGCATCTTTGGTTGAAAGATTCAGCTGGTAGGTGATTTGAAAGATCTTTGCTTGAGACCCTGGAGAGCTGCTGCCAGTCTGAGTAGACAATACTGATGTTAAGAACATAAGAAGAACTCTGTTGGATCAAACCAGTGGTCCATTGAGTCCAGCATCCTGTCTCATGCTGACCTTAAGAACATAAGAAGAACTCTGCTGGATCAGACTAGTGGCCCATTGAGTCCAGCGTCCTGTCTCATACAGTGGCCAAGCAGTTGCTCGAGAGGGCCAACAAACAGGGCAAAAAGGCTGAAGCCTTCCCCTGACGTTGCCTCCTGGTGTTGGTATTCAGAGGTTTACTGCCTCTGAACGACGAGATGCCTTCTATTTACCATGGCTAGTAGCTACTGATGGACCTCTCCTCCATGAATTTATCTAGTCCCCTTCTAAAGCCATCTGTGCCTTGCCATCACCACATACAGTCCTGATGGCAGTTAACTCCACATTGAGGCCACACCATAGATCCACAGAGGGGTATTATACTCTTGGCAGTTTTGTTTTAAATCCATTTCCTAATAATCCCTGACACAGAGTAGGTTGACTGGGTCAACATTTTCATTGAGTTATCCACTATGACTCCAAGGTCTCTTTCCCACTCCATCTCAGCAAGACTCCATTAGCATAATTTAAAGTAACGTTGAACTTCATTCACCATATTGTTGCCCATTCACCTCAACTGTGGAGATCTTTTATTTATTTATTTTCCATTTTATACCCTGCCCTACCCTGCCAAGGCAGGCTCAGGGCGGCTTACACAAGATAAAACACATGTTAACAATCAAAATTGCCATAAAACATTTAAAACAATTCATTAAAAATGCAATATAGAAGTGCTAGCTATGTTATTTTGATGTTGTAACAATGGCATTACCATGTGAGTGCTTTCCATAAGTTGTTTAAGTGACCAGCTACCTGATCTTCCTCAGATATAGTCAGCATGCACAGGCTGTCGATAACCAACCAGGGACCAGGCTCTACAAGTTGTTGTGGTTGTTAATAGTGGTCTTAATAGTGGTGGCAGCTCCTAATTCAAAGCCTGGTGGAAGAGCTCCGTCTTCCAGGCCCTGCGGAACTGTTAAAGGTCCCGCATAGGGCTGCCAAGTCCCCCCGGGGGGCGGGGAAACCCTCGACCGGGAGGCTCATTCCCCGGCGCTGCTGGATCGGGCCCCGGGGGGAACCCCACCCCCAAAGCACATCACAGGGAAGTGACGTAAGCACGTCGGGGACGTGCTTACGTCACTTCCCTGTGATGTCCCTACGGCGCGCGCACACTTTGCACGCATGCGAAGACTCCCAGAGCGAGCCTGGACTCCCCTGCTCCGGGACAGGTAAGGACTTGGCAACCCTAGTCCCGCAGGGCCCTGATCTCTTCCTGGAGTTCTTCATAGTCAGCCTTGGTTTTCACCATCTGGAATGATTTTCTGTAAACCTGGCCACTCCACTGCTAACCATGCCCAGTTCCAGATCATTTACAAACCATTTAAACAGGCAACTTCATGTGATGGCGAGGAAGATGTAAATGGATCGCCCACATTTTGTGGGGAGCAGAGTGGCAGCCATTCGGGGGAGGGGGAGTGTCCAGAAAGGAGTAGTAGTGAGTAAGGAAGGTTAAAAAACCCCTCCCCCCAAACCCCGGTTTTCCTAATTTCAGCACCTCACCCCTTTTCAGCTGCTGTTTGCTTTGCAGGCAAAACACACAGGTAACATGTGGAGTGTATATGTTTTTTCCCCATGGGGCTGCTGATAGCATCTCGGGGCGGTAGTAATTGAAGGATATCTGAAAAGGGTTTGTGTGAGAAATACTGTGGCTATGTGGTTCCTAGACATTCCCTGGAGTTTCATTCTGTTGCGTTGGTTATGGGCGAAGAAATGTTCTAACATTTTTTTGAGTTTCCCCCCCTCTTCAGTACATACATACACTCTGACTAGCTTTATTAATGAGTCTCGCTTAAGTGCCTCTTTCTTCATTAAATTCTAAAATATCACTGGTGGGAGGAGCAGCGGGGTCTCTTTACTGCTCCAAGCTGCAGAACATTGATTTTCAAACCGATTATGGGAGACCTGGAGGCTTGCTTGTTAACCTATTGGGGGCTTTTCGCTGAGAAGAACTCGGAGGCTATTACCGAGAGATCTTGAGGTTTGCCTACCATTCCTCTGCCTCCCTTGTACTGTTTAGCTAGACAGATGTATTGCAGGGCATGCTTTCTATTCATGTTGCTTTGATTCAGGCATAACCTGAAACCAAAGTTTTAATTAAGCTCGCCATGGTTAGTGGTGTAGCCAACCTGGTGTAGAGTAGCTAGAATGTCAGACTAAGATCTGGGAGACCCCAGTTCAAATCTCCACCCTGCCTAGGGTTGCCAGGTGTGGGCTGGAAAATACCTGGAGACTTTGGGGGTGGATCCAGGAGAAGGCGGGGTTTGGGGAAGGGAGGGGCCTCAGCATGGTACAATGCCATAGAGTCCACCCTTCAAAGCAGCCATTTTCTCCAGGCCATTTTCTCTCAGCCATTTTCTCTCAGCCTAGCCTACCTCACCAGGTAGGGTTGCCAGGCTCCTGCCAGGGGTGGGGGAATCATCCATTCTGGGGCCCTCCTCCCAGTGCCAATCAGCTGGTTGGGGGGGGGGGAGAACTCACCAACAGGAAAACTAAGCCTAGGCCTGCATTGCTGGCCACACAGCAGTGTCACTTCTGACACATACCAGAAGTGATGCCATCATGTTGCCAGCAATGCAGGGACACTCTGGTATTGGGATGAAAACTCTGTGGTAAAAATGACTTCTACCATAGAGTTTTTGCCCAAATATCAGAGCGTCCCTGTGTTGCCAGTGACATGATGACATTACTTCTGGTGTGAGCAGAAGTGATGTCACTGCATCATCGGTGACTTGGGTCTTGGCCTAGTTTTCCTGCTGCCAGTAAGTCAGCTGGTGGCCAGAGAGTACTTGGGAACCCTATAACACCTTGGGAACCCTATAACACCAGGAGGTTGCTGTTAGGATAACATGGAGTAGTAAGGTTGCCAGCCTCCAGGTGGGGCCTGGAGATCTCCCACAACTACATGTATCAGTAATATTGCAAAAATACATTAATATATTGTCGGCAAGAATAAATTCTATTGCCCATCGGTTGCCCGGTTTTGACTATTTTGATATAAGGATTGGACATTTTGCCTATATATACAGTTTTGAAGGCTTCTGTATACTATGAGTGCTTTATGAAGTATTATGAAGTTTATTGAAGAAGAGCTATCGAAATGAAGATTGAAATCTGGAGTCTTCGTCCCGGCGTCTTCTGTGCTAGTTTCTTCTGCACACTCTGTATTATTCTATGTATTTTTGTATTATATTAATGTATTTTTGCAGTATTACTGATACATGTAGTCGCTTGTTATTCCCTTGCTAGTTTTATGTCACTTTGTTATATAAACGTCTTTCACTAGTTTTTGAATACTACTTGGGTGCTTTTTTTGTCTGTGTTAGTCATATAGTACATAGAACTGCTGACCAGCTTGTGGTCCAGGTCTTGCACGTGCCTAGATGAAAGATCTGTTCAGATCCACCCACCCTATGTACACAGCCTTAAGTTCCATTATGAGAGACAGATATTATAATGCTCCTTATCTTCAGGGGGCAGTTGATTTCTCTGTCATACCATTGGGGTATGAACAATAAGCACTGAGTTTGTCACTTGGCAGGGAGTGACAACACCAGACCCCTCTCCTCTTAGGCACCTTGCAGTGCTTATCTTGATAGCCACAATGCTCAGTGAGGCTACAGATGTGTCCTTTAAAGATCCACCCACTGGCCAGCTGATCAGCAATGATTAGCCCTCTAATTGGCCAGTCACCTGGCAATCAGCTGTCTGGCATCTCCACCCTCAGGGCAAGAGAAAGAGAAAAGCAGGGGAACAATTACTCTGAGGCCTCTATTGGTTCCTGGTGAGATTGGTGACGACCCTGCGGGGCTTCTGGATAGAGAGAGTTCAATGGGTTGACCCCCCAAGCATGGCTGAGACCCTTTAAGAGGCTTAGAGGGACTTACCAGCTCTGCCTCCCGACTCAGAAACAAATAGAGCCAAGGGAGAGGAAGTAAAATAGGGTAGTGTTGAATCCCCACTTCTTCCTGTTTGAGGCCAAGGGAGGGCATTTCATTCAAGGTGAAGGTTCTCTCTCTCTCTCTCTCACACACACACACACACACACTAGCCATGGTCCAGGACCTCACACCCTGGGGTGCAATGTCACCAGTGTGACATCGTCACTTCTAGAGAAAACCCTGAAGGGAGGGTGGGGAGCTCAGGGAGTTGCCAGAAACTCTCTGGTTTCTGGCGACTCCTAGAGCTTGACATCCCATCCAGGTTTTCCCTCAAGTGACACTATCATGCTGGCAATGCTGCCAAGTTTGGACGATGGGAGCTCAGGGTGGGGGATGCATCTTTACACCCTGGAACTTTTGTCCATCATCTGGAGAAAACCAACAGACTGACATTGCTTAAGAATATAAGAAGAAAGAATATAAGAAGAGTTCTGCTGGATCAGACCAGTGGTCCATCCAGTCCAGCATCCTGTCGCACACAGTGGCCAATAGGGTTGCCAAGTGCTTTTTGAGCCGCAGCGGGGAACTCCCGGCTGGCGGCTGGAGTGTGCGTGCGCGCGCCGCATCCACATCACTCGGAAGTGATGTGACGACGCTGGGCACGTTGGGGGCGGGGCCACGACCATCTAAGGGAAAAACATAGAGTTTCCCCTCGGATGACCGTGGCCCCACCCCCAGCGTGCCCGGCGTGGTTGCGTCACTTCTGGGTGACGTGCACGTCGGGGTGGGGTTCCCCCCAGGGCCCGATCCGCCAGCGGCGGGGAATGAGCCTCTGGGGCGGGGGGACTTGGCAAGCCTAGTGGCCAAGCAGTTCCTCTGGAGGGCCAGCAACAGGACATAGAGGCCAAGGCCTTCCCCCTGATGTTGCCTCTTGGCTCTGGGATTCAGAAGTTTAGTGCCTCTGAATGTGGAGATTCCCCTCAGCCACCATGGCTAGTAGCCATTGACAGGCCTCTCCTCCATGGGTCTACCTAATACCCCTTTAAAGCTGTTTATTCCTCTGACTATCACTACATCCTCTGGCAGTGCATTCCACATTTTAATCACTCTCTGTGTAGAGTGGTATTTCCTTTTGTCCATCCTGAACCTACTGCCCATCAGCTTCATTGGTTGCCCACAAGTTCTAGTTTTTTGGGTGAGGGAGGGGGGGGAAAGTCTTTGTCAACTCTCTCCACCCCATGCTTATTTTTATAAACCTCTGTTATGCTTAAGGCACATTCAAGTTAGCATCTTGTTCAGTGGCTTAATTCTCCAGGGGAACTTTGCAGTCTGTTTCATTCTCAGTAGCCTTAATGTTATCCTTTTTGATTTTTTTTCAAAAGAATGCTAATCCTATGATAAATGTGCAGAGTTGTTGCTTTGCAGCTTTATTTATTTATGGCAATTAGCCCTCTAAATCCAGCCCCACTCTCTGAATCTTTCTAAATTCCTGATCTCTGCTACGCCCTGTAGTAATTAATTCTGCCGATGCCTCTCACAGAGGCCGTGAGCAGATTTGACAGTTTAGAATCCAAGCCATAAAACTGATTTATAATTGTTTGATTTATTGCCTTCCCTACGGGTTCTTGTCACTGCTGCTGCTGTAATTTGTGTATCAAGTGTCTGGCCAATGAACTGGTTTCTTCCCACAGGCGCCTCGTTACAGTATTACCCAAGTGACAAGGGAGGAAGCACCAGGAAAGCAGTTCTGACACTGATGAGGGTTGAATTAGGAGCCTAGTTCTGCTGGGCAGCTTCTGGGGGACTAGAACCTGAATTGATTCATGGTTACTTTCAAGTTTGGAATATGTAGGCGTGAGGCTGTGGCTCAGGGATGGGGTATCTGGTTGTCCTGCAAAAGTTCCCAGATTCAGTCCCTGGCAAATCTCCAGTTAAAAGGGTCAAGCGGTAGGTGATGTGAATGATCTCCACCTGAGATCCTGCTGAGCAGCTGCCTGTCAGAGCAAACAGTACTGGCCTTAATAGGCTTGGCAGAAGGCAGCTTCCTGTGTTGTTGTTGTTGTTGTTTTTTAAGTCCTTAGTGTAGCGTTTCGGAGGAGTCCGGGACTTCAGGGAGGCCAGTTTGGTCTTTAAACTTTAAAGGTAAGTCCTTACCTTTAAAGTTTAAATGTAATATGGGGTGTTTACAAGGGGGAGAGTGACTAGCCTACCAGGCACCCTTGTAGCGAGTCGTTGTTGTCTGCGGGAGCTCGTCCGATGACGTCCTCCTGGCACTGGTCTTTGATTGTTGTTGCGACTTCCTGGCTGTTGAGATTCCTTCGGGCTTGGACCGAGCGTGCGTCCGCTCCAGCCTGCTGCGTTGCCCCGCCTTCATGCTTTTGCTGGCCCAGCCTCCTCTCACTTGTTTTGCCTCGCCAGCCGCCGCCATGTTTCTTCGGCGTCACCGCTCACCGTTCACGCCGCCGCTACACCACAAGGGACGGGTGCCCCCCCGCTCTAAGAGCAGGTACCCATTTGTCTATTTGCCGCTGGGTGGGCGGGAGCTGGGACATAGGGCCGGGTGCTCACCTCGGCTGCGGTGGGGCTCGAACAGCCGGAGCTGTTCGGCCAGATGTCAATGCAGGCTTCACTTACCGCCTGCGCCACCGCTCCCTGTTCATTAGCTTAGGGGTACACTTCTATGTTGGGGTGTCTCTGTTGCCTGCAGAAGGTTCCAGGCTCAATCCCTGGCATCTCCCGTTAAAGAACAAGAAGCAGTTCTTGTTAAAGGGTTCCACCTGAGACTAGGGTTGCCAAGTCCCCTCGTCGTGCTGGTGGTGGGGTTTGGGGGCATTCCGGGGGCAACGTCCTCAACATGATGACATCACCCGGGAGTGACATCATCATGTCAGGGATGTTGTTCTCTGGTTTTTGGGTGAAAGTCTATGGGTTTTTTCATCCTCAAACCATAGAGCTTGCCGAAATACCAGGGCATCCCTGCCTGACACCCCCAACATGATGATGTCACTTCCGGGTGATGTCATTGTGTCGGGGAAGTCACGTGGTGATGTCGTGGGGTGATGTCCCTGTTTAAGGGTGAGATTTCCCCTGCCAGCCAGCTGGTCCATGGCGGGGAGAAGCCCCTGAAACCAGGGGATCCCCCGCCCAGACCTGGGGGCTGGCAAGCCGATATCATAAAACCCCCTAGATCCTGTAAACCTTGTGAGAGTCATCTCAGAATAAGAGCCATCTGCTAACAGAACTGATAGCTTCAGCTAGTCCGTATGGAGGAAGAGGAAAATATGAGTTTAAAAAAGATGTGAACAGGTCACTTGCAGCCCCCCCACCCGGCCCCCCTTCAGGTACAAGCTCTCCCTCTTTTGTGAGGGCAAATCTGCGCGTTCCCCCCCCCATAGCTATCAATCCAAAACAGTCCAGTGGCAACTTTAAGACCAAGTTTTATTCATGTTCAAGCTCTTCCTCCTCTGTGAGGACAGATCTGCATGTCCCCCCCCCCCAATAGCTAGCAATCCAAACAGTCCAGTGGAGCCTGAGCGGTGGGTGTTGCCTTCTGATAGACTTCCGGTGATGTCAGGGGGTGTGGCATATGCAAATAAGTTATGCCAATGAGCTCCTGCACCTCTTTTTTCTACGAAATGACCCCTGCCTGAGACCCCGGAGAGCCTTTGCCAGTGAGAGGAAAAAAATACAGAGTTTAACATTCCAGTGCTTTACAAGACATTGTATGGGACAGCTTCTTTCAATGTGAACACCTCACATTGAAAATTGCTTGCTCATTGAAAAGACAGGCTCAGAATAGGTGTTGGGTTTGCCACTCAGCAGGGTTCTCCAATGGACTGTAATGTCGCTGTGTGGAATTTGGGGGGGGGGGGTAATTAAAAAAGCTCTAATTCTGCTTTATCTGTGTATTTATTGTCCAAGGATTTCTTTTGATATTGAAGATTGTGTTGTTGTTGTTGCTATTCACTGATATTAGGTGTGTGCAGAGGTCATTTCGGGGGGGATCACGGGGGATCGCAGTTCCCCCGGGTGAGGTGCGGGGGGCAGGGCACACGACGAAGCCCCGCCCCCTGCTTCCGGCTGCCCCGCTTCCGGCCCTCATTCAGCCAGGAGGAGGCAGGAGAAGAGGGAGGGTAAGTTGCTTTCTCCCTGCCTCTCCACACCCCTGCCTGCCTGGGGCCAGGGAGGGCCTTCGCGGGGCTTCCTTGCACTCCCACCAGCCTTGCAGGTCCACCGCCGGGTCCCTCATGGGGCTCGGCAGTGGAGCTGCAAGGCCGGCAGCGGCGGCCGGGACCGTTGTGGGCGGGGTGTGTGGCCTTATGACACACTTCCCGTGATGTCAGGGGGTGTGGCCTTATGACACACTTCTGGTGATGTCAGGGGGTGTGGCATATGCTAATGAGTTATGCTAATGAGTTCCCCTAGATCTTTTTCTACGAAACGACCCCTGGGTGAGTGTGTGTGTGTTCTGAGTGTTGTGGAATAGCTGCCTGGAGGAAACTGGAAGAATCTGTCCTCATAGTTTTGGAGGGACTGTAAAACAGATCTTGAATAAAACTTTGTTGGTCTTAAAGGTGCCTCTAGACTTGAACTCAGATCTCTTTAAGAGAGCCTTGGTTTTTCTGGATGTTTTTTGGGAAGGCAGGGGTCTGGAAAGGCAATGCCCTCTTGCCAGTGTGCTTCTCCTTGTTCTTTCTGTTGTTTTTAAAGTTGTACTTTGCAGATTTGTTAGCTGTCTTGGGGCCCTGATTGTTTGGGGGAAACATGCAGTTATGAATGTTAGAAAATCAAGCTAGTCTGTGGTTTGGATTGTTTTCGACGTATTATTTGATTTCTTGCTATTTGCCGTGGAAAGACTTTCGGGAATAGATGTGAACAAATGCTATAGAATAATACCATGTAATTTTCTCAGTCTTGGTATATTTTTGGTCATCTTTAGACCTGAGCATGCTCAAAGCCACACATGCATGTATGTGTGTCCTCACAGTGGGCAAGTGGAGACACAAGTTTATTAAGATCACAACGCTGAGCCAACCACAGTGACCTCCCCTTGCCTGTTGGCGTACACATTTCCAGTCCTCCACAGCACTGTCCCACTATCAGCTCGGCTCTCTAAGCCTCTGATTGTTTGTTTGAACAATGGAGTCTTATCGCTGGATCTAGCGATTACGAAGGAGACCCATCTTGTAATCCAAGTGCTGCTGCCTAAGCCAGTTAATTGCATACCAGGGTGAAAGTGTCAGACCTGATGCCTGAGACGGGAGCTATGAAGACAGAAGTCTGGATACTGGATTATGACCTTCCTCTCCTGGAAGAAGTGCCATGATACCACTGCTTGTTGAGTCTGAGTGCTTTGATTTTCCTGGGAATGACAGAGGTCTCCTGGCTGGCCCACAATAATTCCTCTGCCACAGCCCTCCTTAAAGAACCCAGTTAGGTTCTTTGAAAGACGCCCTGATCCAGCATTTGATGTGGGTTGATGAGGTCGCCGCTGACCTCGCTTCTGTAAAATGGGACGAATATTGACCTACTAAAGCTCAGAAAGCTCATAAATAGCTCACCGATGGCAACAAAACGCCAGACGACATGACAGAAGGCTTCAGTTTGTCGAGGATGGGGCTGACGATGAATTTGTGCATGTCTTTCAGACCCCATGTGATTATTGTACAGTAGCATTGTTTATTTAGTAATTAAAACTTTTATGTCATTTCCTCTTGGTTGAAGTGTGTATATCTCTGCTCTAGTGGTTCCCGGTTCCGTTCCACTAGTTAAAAACATCAATCGGTATAGACAAAAGTACATGTGTTTATTTCAAAAACATATAAAAACCTTGTAGGCTCTCAAATAGAGCCTCATAAAATAATCAAAGTGACAAATGCACAAAAAGAACCATATATGACCTGACACATTTCAGCCCACAAGAGCCTTCTTCAGAGATCAAATAGTACAGAATACAACATGCAACAAAGCCCCTGTTACACTTGTAAAGCAGTAAACAATAGATATAGGACCAAAACTGGAATGCGGTATGGAGAAATAAAAATATTTGATTAATATTAAATTACCCAATTGAAAAATCCCATCCAATATTAGAAATGCCTGTTTGACTGTACCCTAATTCAATATACTTTCTCCCAATCTGGAACTGAATGACACAAATGTATCTGGCCTTGTGTCCAAAGCTATTACATATATTGGAAATAGAAATAGTGCCAGCATGTACCTAGAATGCAATTATATCCCAGTGAGGATGTAGCTGAATCCTGAACAATAAAAATGTTAAAACAGCATTTAAAATAAAGATAATATCTACATAAATATTTTAAACAATTATATAAAACATCTAAATACATATATAAACAGGGAGTCAGTGAGGGCATGCCAAACAAAACAAAAAAAGTCTTCAACTACTGCTGAAAGACAATGGCCCAGTCTGCATCTAGCATTTGCTCCACTGTTTTACTGTCCAGACTGCGTGCTGCTGTGTTATGGTAACTGTCTGCATAGATTTATGGCCATTTTATGACCATTCAGGGGTGATTCTGCAGTCAGTATGGCATTGACCTCGGGTATTTGAATGTGTTCCAGTGTGGGTTTGGTAAAACAACAGAGCAAATGCTAAGAGCAAATGCTAGATGCAGAATGGGCCAATGGCAGAGACAGACAAGTATCTCCCTGCATTGTGACCCTACTATCAAAAAGGCTCCTTCATATAGCTGCCAAAATCCCAATTTTTGGAAGACCCTTGAGTACATGTTGAATTCTATAAACTAATAGCTTCATGAAGGTATGTACCTTTGCCTAAGGGCAAAATGTAATGATATATTTATTTATTTATTTAAAAAACTTTATTTAACAATCTGTTACAAAACCAGAAATCACAATGACCAACCATCTAAACTGTGTTGCATTGCGGGAATTACATCCTTAGAATATAGAAATTCTAAGACTGGTTTCCATGTTTTGTCATATTTAAATACAGGAAGTACTGTACATAAGTCCCACCCAAAAATGAATTATGCATAATCCTACCCCTCAAAAAATGTTCTCAAATTTTCTGGTACTGTTGTTTGAGCAAGGGTCTTGTGGGGGAGCTCCAATTCCTGGCAATGACCAAATGAGGCAAAGCGACCAATGTAGAGACAAGAAATTTAGTATTTTTTATCAAAGAAAGAGTTGGCCCAAAAATCCATAAACATAAATTCCAGAGAATAAGGCAATGAAAGACCCACCATGTTGGATATCTCTTTATGAACCACTTTCCAAAAGTCCTGGACCGGATGGCATTCCCACCACATTTGTAAAACAGTACCTCCTTGCTTACAGGATCTCTCCAACATAAGAACATAAGAGAAGCCAATGTTGGACCAGACCATTTCTCATCCATCCAGTCCAACACTCTGTCATACAGTGGCCAAAAATACCAGGTGCCATCAGCAGGGCCACCAGTGGGGCCAGGACACTAGAAGCCCTCCCACTGTTCCCCCCCCCCAGCACCAAGAATACAGAACATCACTTGCCCCAGATCGAAAATTCCTATTTATACTTTGTGGCTAATAGCCACTGATGGATCTCTGCTCATAGTGGGCTCAAAGACTTATTCATCAGGTTTAATGTGTGTGGTGCTAAATACCAATTAGATAACAACTTGTAAAATTGGGGTTTTAATATTCCAACAGCAGGATTTTTGGAAGGGAAATTCCAAATCTGTTTCTAATCAGATTCCAAAAAGGCTGGTTTCAGAGAATCAGACCTTTTTTTTTGGGGGGGGGGTATGGTAAAGGGTCTTTATATATTGCCATTAGCAATCTCTTCTTATTTATATTTGAGTTTTCGTGTCCCTCTTGCCTGAACGTTCCATATGCCCCCCCCACAGCCTTTGGCTGCCTGATGTGTCACTAATCAGGGGCCTCTACCCATTGGGGGCTGCGGTGCCTCAGTCCAGCCCTTCCCTTTCATCTCACACCATGACAATGGACAATGAGGTTTCTGCTGGGACGAAAGCAAACCTGCACCACTTGAAGTAAAACCTTGCTACAGCCTTCAACGGGCTGCTTACGGGGGGGGGGAGGAAGCACAGCCAAGCCGGGAGCCCCCTTTCATCGACCACACTGCCTGCCTGTCCCTCACCCGCCACTGGAGTGCACTGTCACAGCCACACACACACACCCCCGCATGGAGCAACGCCCACACGGAGCTCTTGCCCCCGACCTGACTACTGCTTTCCTTTCCTTGGCCACCCACACTCCTGCTTTGCATCACACCACTTTCAGGGGAGGCATGAGCAGGACACTATCAAGGTGCCTCTGCAGCCAATGTGAATCTCCTCCCGGGCCAGCCCATCCTGGAAGGCACCACTTCTTTGCTTGGAGCGGCTGGCCTCAGAGTGCCTGGCAAACCGATGCTAAAAAGACTCCTCCAGCCCGGGCCACTTGCCCACAGCCTATTTCTAGAGCTCGTTGTCTCCATTTCCACAACAGGCCTTCTTCCTAGTAATTTATAAAGGGCAGAAATCATACCTTGTTTACCATCGTTCCCATTCCAAATTAAGTCTTCAAACCGGGTTAGTGGTCGGAGCCGATGATGAATTCACGCATGTGTTTCAGACCCCGTGTGATTCTTGTATGGTAACATTATTTATTTAGTAATTAGAACTTTTATATCCTGCCTTTCCTCTTGGTTGAAGCGTGCATATCTCTGCTCTTGTGGTTCCCAGTTCCACACCTGGAGACACCTGTGTTAGAAACCATTACATGGGTGTGTATATTGGGCAGGAATGGAACATATTGCTTCCTTACAGGATGAACGGTGGATTACGGAAGTGGCTGTCTTGGAGCTGAGCTGGAGCGCAGAGGCCCAGGGGCAGGGAAACTCTGTAGAAGGAGATGCTCCAGTCTTCCTCTTCTGCCCTTGGGCTTGGGTTTGAGGAAACTGCCCAAGCAGACCCCTTGTGCCTGAAGAGAAGAACAGTCTCCCCCATACTTGCTGCCTGGCTCAGGTCCTTTCACCTAGTGGGGCAGCACAAGAGGAGTTCTGCTCCCCACCTTTGCCACCTGGCCAGGGTCCAAAGTTGGGCAACCACTGCTTGTTTGCCCATGATGGGCTATCAGAGGAATACGTATTTATTATAATAATAATTGGATCTTAACTGCCCTCCCCTGCCAAAACAGAGTTCAGGGTTTTTTTTACAACATAATAATTCAGAACACAGGATTAAAATTTAGAAACCAATAAAACTTAACAACTGACCTAAAAATATGGTGTTAAAATTTCAACAGTGCCACTGCCTCGGGGGGGGAGGGGGTGCCAGACGAATACGACCATCGCTATCCTTAACCAAATGCTTGGTGGAACATCTCTGCCTAACAGACCGCGCAGGACTGTAGCGGGTCCCGCAGGGCATGGGTGCTATTCAGCAGAGGTTGGAACCAGGCAGGGCTCTTTTTGTAGAAAAAGCCCAGCAGGAACTCATTAGCATAATAGGCCACACCCAACAGCAAAACACATTAGCACATTAGTCCACACCCTGACAGCACCACTCATTAGCACATTAGGCCACACCCCCATGTTGCCAGAAGTGTGGTCATCCAGCCACACCCACCTTTACCTTCTTATTCTGTTTACCTTGTTTGTTGTCAAAACCCAGGGCTTTTTTATAGCAGGAACTCCTTTGCATGTTAGGCCACACACCCCTAATGTAACCAATCCTAATAAGTTTCTGCTGTTGGGTGTGGCCTATTATGCTAATGAGTTCCTGCTGGGCGTGGCCAACTTGGAAGCCAGCCGGAACTCAGTTCCTGTGCGTTCCTGCCCAAAAATAGCCCTGGAGCCAGGGCATGTGCAACTCTGACTTAGCACCCCAAAAGACTGATTGGGCATAGAATGGCTCTGGGTTAGGGTTGCCAGGTAATTCCTGGCCACTGGTGAGGATATGGGGTAGGGTTGCAAGATCCAGGTTGGGAAACTCTTGCAGATTAGGGGATGGGGTTTGGGATGTCAGTGGGCTACAATGCCATAGAGCCCCCCCCTCCAAAGCATCCATGTTCTGCAGGGAAACTAATCTCTGTAATCTGGAGATGGGCTGTGGTTCCAGGGGATCCCCAGGTCCCACCTGGAGACTGGCAACCCTACTTCTGGGTTCTTGCTATGGAAAGAAGGCTTTAAAACTAATTGCCTTTTGTCTTGTATCGATAATACTGCTATGGTGTTGTTGTTAAAAAAAATAATAAGGTCTATAAAAGTGTGCCACAAATGTTCTTGCAGCATACTGCACTTTCATGGTTAAACTCAAATGAATCCAAGAGAGGGCCTTTGGACCTAACTGAATGTGTTCTTTCCTTCCCCGCACAATGGCACTCTAACTAAAAAGCCCCCTGTGTCCCAGAGTGTAGGAAATTATCATTAGGGCCTCCTAACAAGCCATTGTTTTACTGGTCGGAGCACGAACACTCTATTTGTCTGTAACCGGGAGCTAAAAAGTCAGACTCTGTTGCTCTGTGTCCCCGTAACTCCACTGAGTACTGATCTGTCCCTCCCCTGGACGGGCCAGGCTCTCTTGCAATCTGCCACTTTCTACGCCACCTCTTCCTGCCCTGACCCTGACCCTGCCCTGACCCTGACCCCAACTGGGGAAGACAGCCTTTGCCGCTAATCTCTAGAATGCCTTTCTCTTCCTATGGAAGAACCACAATCCCCTCCTGTACGTGACACGTGAAATACGGTCTAAAAGCTCTCGCCCTGGGAGAAAAGGGTTGTGGAGAGTGTTGCTATCTCTTTAAAGCCTACATTTCAATCCATCCTGGTTTAGTGTAACCTTGGATGCAAATCTCTTCCCCCGTTGCCACAGAAACGAGGATGTAATAGAATAAGCACTGCAGAAGGGGAGGAGTGGAGGGGAAAAAATCAGTCAGGCATCTTAAAGAGATTAGAAAACAGTGATGGTTTCCTGGGTGAAAATCCTGCAGCAAGTCGAGCTGGGGGGGGGGGGGCAGGGAGGAGATAACAAGACCCCTCTAAATCTTCCCTGAACGGGTAGTCAGGAGCTAACAGTGCCAAGATCCTATTCCAAAATCCCAGCAGGTACCACAACACAAATTGCCTGCACGCATCGGGATTATGGTGGTTGACCTAAAACTGGACATTAGCATTGCCAGATGCTTAGGTTTGGCCTGGGGGGTCTAACAACACTTGTGCTATTTTGGGAGCCACTCCGGGTCCTGCCAATCCAGATGCATGCTGGGAGTTTTGTGTTCAGAGCTCCCAGTTATTTGTGAAATTTAATTCTCAGGCACTTGGGGATTTGGTTTGGATTGGGACTGTAGCATATGAGGAGAGGGTCCTTCAGGCGCATCCCATGGCACCCTTTTCTGGGCCTGAAATGGCGAAATTTCTCCCCGTTGGAGAAATGTGCATGTAACCCGTCAGTATACGTAATTTTTTTTAGTGGGGCAAGCAGCAGCTCCCCGGAGGATCATTTCAGGTCAGAGAACCAGCATGGTGGGGGGAAGGGAGGCTTAGGGTTGACAACTTCCAGGTGGAGCTTGGAGAACGCCTGGAATTACAGATGATCCCCAGAGTACAGAGATCAGTTTCCCTGGAGAAAATGGATGCTTTGGAGGGTGGACTCCATGGCGTACCCCATGGAAGTCCTTCCCCTCCCTTAGGGTTGCCTGGTCCCCCTGGCCACTGGTGGGGGATGGGGGGACTGGGTTGCCAGGTCCAGCTCGGGAAATCTGGTAGGCAGATTTTCAGGGCTTTGGGTGAGCCAATTTCGATTCTGTGCAAAACAAAGTTTTGTAGACTTCCTCTGATGATGCAGCTGGGTGATCTTACCTGAGAAGCAGCAGTCAGACAGTGTATCGTGGCGCATCCTCTGGTGTTTCAAATTAGTACCTGAATGAAGGTGGATTAAAATGATCAGAAGATCAATGCAGTAGCCGCTTGGATATCCAGGAAGAGGGAAATTAGCAATGATGTGCTCGCCTGTTTAGCCAGGGACTTCAGACTTTGAGTGATCCTTTAGAAACGAGGCAGGATCAATTGACAGCCCTTTTCAAACCCCGATGCATTTTCTTTGGTTATTACAAGTTGATGTTTGTAGGTAATTTTGGAAGAAAATCAAGGCAGGCTGTTCAGGTAACCGGTGAATAAAGGGAAGGGGGCTGCCGTTACACCCACACTCCCTGCCTTTGATCTCTGTGTGTTCATTTGAATGCACATGCATGTAGACTCTGTGCAGAAGGTCAGATGAACATGCAATAGTTGGAAGTGGGGCCTGCAAGCATGACCCCAGCTTTCCTCCACACGTTTACTGGCTGTCTGAATAGGGTTGAAGGTGCTGCTGAATTTCAAGCTCCTTCAATTATTTTCTCCAATTTCTTTGGATCTCAGACACTTTGATGTGAGACCCACTTCTGAATTTGCTCTGCATCCATCACAATGTCTCAAGGAATGTTGATCCAGGGAAGTGAAAGGCAGACAGAGTTGATTGCCTTCCAAGTTGCTGATGGCTGGGAGAGAGCCACACCCTTGGAAATGAATGGAGGCTGAGGGTGCGGGACAGGGGAGGGAGGAATGCAGAATCTCTGGGCATTTCTGCAATCTGATTTTCCTCTCTTAAGAACATAAGAACATAAGAGACGCCAATGTTGGATCAGGCCAAAGGCCCATCCAGTCCAACACTCTGTGTCACACAGTGGCCAGAAATACCAGTGCCATCAGGAGGTCCAGCAGTGGGGCCAGGACATTAGAAGCCCTCCCACTGTTGACCCCCCCCCCAAGCACCAAGAAGACAGAGCATCACTTGCCCCAGAGCCCCTAGCTATACCTTGTGGCTAATAGCCACTGATGGACCTCTGCTCCATATGCTTATCTAATTCCCTTTTGAAGCCGTCCATGCTTGTAGCACCCACCACTTCCTGTGGCAGTGAATTCCATGTGTTAATCACTCTTTGGGTGAAGAAGTACTTCCTTTTATCCGTTCTAACCCGACCGCTCTGCAGTTTCATGGAGTGCCCACGAGTTCTTGTATTGTGAGAAAGGGAGAAAAGTACCTCTTTCTTTACCTGCTCTTTCCCATGCATAATCTTATAAACCTCGATCATGTCACCCCTCAGTCGTCTTTTCTCCAAGCTAAAGAGCCCTAAGCGCTTTAACCTTTCCTCATAGGGAAAGTGTTCCAACCCTTTTATCATTCGAGTTGCCCTTTTCTGCACTTTTTCCAAAGCTATAATATCCTTTTTAAGGTGTGGTGCCCAGAACTGCACACAGTATTCCAAATGAGGTCTCACCATTGATTTATATAGGGGCATTATTATATTGGCTGATCTGTTTTCAATACCCTTCCTAATAATCCCCAGCATAGCATTGGCCTTCTTTATTGCAGTCACACACTGTCTCGACATTTTCAGTGAGTTATCCACTACAACTCCAAGATCTCTCTCTTGCTCAGTCTCTGCCAGTTCAGACCCCATCAATGTGTATTTATATTTAGGATTTTTGGCTCCAATGTGCATCACCTTGCACTTGGCCACATTGAACCCCATTTGCCATGTTGACGCCCACTCGCCCATCCTTGACAGATCCCCTTGGAGTGCCTCACAATCCTCACTGGTTTTCACCACCCTGAACAACTTTGTATCATCCGCAAATTTAGCCACTTCACTGCTTACTCCCATCTCCAAATCATTAATGAACAAGTTAAAAAGCAGTGGACCAAGTACTGATCCCTGCGGTACCCCACTGCTTACCACCCTCCACTGAGAAAATTGCCCACCTACACTCACTCTCTGTTTTCTATGAACTAGCCAGTTTTTGATCCATAAAAGGACTTGTCCTTCTATCCCATGATTTTTGAGCTTACTTAGGAGCCTTTGATGAGGAACTTTATCAAAAGCTTTCTGGAAGTCAAGGTAAATAATATCTATTGGATCCCCCTTGTCCACATGTTTGTTCACCCCCTCAAAGAACACTAACAGGTTAGTGAGACAAGATCTTCCCTTACAGAAACCGTGCTGAGTCTGCCTCAATAGGTTTTGTTCATCTATGTGCCTACTAATTCTTTCCTTAATAATGGTTTCCACCAATTTACCCGGTATCGACGTCAGACTGACTGGCCTGTAATTTCCCGGATCTCCTCTGGAACCCTTTTTAAAGATGGGAGTGACATTAGCTACCTTCCAATCCTCAGGAATGGAGGCAGATTTTAAGGAAAGATTACATATCTTTGTCAGGAGATCTACAAGTTCACATTTGAGTTCTTTCAGAACTCTCGGATGTATGCCATCTGGGCCTGGTGATTTTTCAGTTTTTAAGTTGTCTATCAGTTTTAGGACCTCCTCTCTCGTCACCTCAATCTGACTCAGGTCTTTCAACACCCCTCCTGAAATCAGTGGTTCTGGAGTGGGCAAGCACTTCTCATCTTCCACAGTGAAGACGGAGGCAAAAAATGCATTTAGCTTCTCAGCCATTTCCCTATCATCCTTCAATACTCCTTTTACCCCTTGGTCGTCCAAGGGCCCCACTGCCTCCCTGGCTGGTTTCCTGTTTCTAATGTATTTGAAGAAAGTTTTATTGTTGGTTTTTACGTTTTTTGCTATATGCTCCTCATATTCCCTTTTTGCCTGCCTGACCTCAGACTTGCATTTTATTTGCCATAGCCTGTGTTCCGTTTTATCAGCCTCACTGTGACTAGCTTTCCACTGCTTAAAGGAATTCTTTTTACTTTTTACAGCCTCCATTACTCTGTTTGTTAACCATGCAGGCTTTTTCCTATACCTGTTTGTGCCTTTCCTAACCTGCGGAATATATATTTTTTGAGCTTCTAGGATCGTAGTTTTAAATAGATCCCAAGCTTCCCCAATTGTTTTGACCCTTTCTACTTTTCCTTTCAGTTTCCTCCCCACGTGTCCCCTCATATCAGAGAAATTACCCCTTTTAAAGTTAAAAATGGTTGTGTGAGTCTTTTTGGCCAATTCTCTATTTGTACAAATGATGAACTCAACAACATTATGATCACTGTTTCCAAGCGGTGCAATCACTTTTACATCTCTCACCAGGTCTTGAGTGTTACTTAGGACCAAATCAAGGATCGCCTCTCCCCTGGTAGGTTCCGTGACCATCTGCTCCATAGCACAGTCATTTAGAGTGTCTAGAAACTCAATCTCTTTTTCCCGGCTAGAACACATATTGACCCAATCAATGTGTGGGTAGTTAAAATCACCTATTATTACACAGTGTTTTTGTCTAGTTGCTATCTTTAAGGCATTCATCATTTTATAATCCTCCTCTATCTTTTGATCTGGTGGGCGATAACAAACTCCCAGTGTTAAGTTTCCTTTTGGCCCCCCTATTTCAACCCATAGAACTTCCAGAAGCGAATCCAATTCACTTAGCCTCTCAATCTTTCTAGACTTTATACCCTCTCTGACATACAGAGCTACCCCACCTCCAACCCTTCCCCCCCTATCCTTCCGATATAATATATAACCGGGAATCACTGTGTCCCACTGATTTTCCTCATCCCACCAAGTTTCAGAAATACCCACAATGTCTATTTTTCCCTCCGACACCAAGCACTCCAACTCCCCGATTTTACCTCGGACACTTCTAGCATTTGTATAGAAACAGCTGTAATTTCCCTTACAAGTTAAGCCTGCATCCTTCCTCTTGCTATCTCGAGTCGTTGTCCGGCAGTCCATGTCACCAGCCATGGCCTCTGTGGACAATTTCAATCCACCTCCCTGTAGAAAAGCAACAGGTACCCCCTCATCTCTCTGAGATGAGCCAACCCGAACCAGAGACTTTTCATCTCCTGTCGGCTTTCCCCCAATATTCAGTTTAAAAGCTGCTCTGCCACCTTTTTGATTTTAAGCGCCAGCAGCCTGGTTCCTTCTCGGGACAAGTGGAGACCGTCTCGCCTGTACAGCTCCCTCTTGTTCCAAAAAGAATCCCAGTGCCTAACAAACCTGAACCCTTCCCCTCTACACCATCGTCTCATCCACGCATTGAGACTCCTGATCTCTGCCTGTCTCTCCGGCCCTGCGCGTGGAACAGGTAACACTTCTGAGAAGGCTACCTTGGAGGTCCTGGACCTAAGTTTCCTGCCCAGCATCCTAAATTTCTCCTCCAGGACCTCACGACTGCATTTCCCCACATCGTTGGTGCCGACATGCACCACGACCACTGGCTCCTCCCCAGCACTATCTACCAGCCTATCTAAAACACGCGTAATGTCCGCTACCTTCGCACCAGGCAGGCAAGTCACCATACGGTCAGTACGCGGGTTCGCCACCCAGCTGTCTACCTGCCTAAGGATCGAATCACCCACTACCAAGAGCCCCCCTCCCACCCTGCTCAGGGATGGTTCCTTGGTGCAAAAGGAGAGCCGCTCACCAGCTGGGGAAGAGGTCCCTTCTGAGGGCACATTCCCCTTATCCTCAGCACGGTGCCCTGTTTCCCCTAGACCCTCATGCTCCCTGACAGCAGCGGGGCTGCCAGATCCAGAGTGGGATGTAGCTAACAAGTCCCCAAGAGTCTTTTCTGTGTGCCTAGCTGACTGTCTCTGCTTCTCCAGGTCAGCCACCTTGGCCTCAAGGGAGCACACACGTTCCCTGAGAACCAGGAGCTCCTTGCACCGAGGACACACCCAAGACTTCTGCCCTGTTTCTTTGGAGGTTTTCCCCCCTTCTGTTCTGCATGTGTTTTGCTCCCTTTAGTGGTTGATTCAATATTATGTTGCCGTACGTGCAGCTTATCTCCCTGCGGGTTCTTATGCTGGACATAAGTGATGTAGTATTGAATCGACCACTAGAGGGAGCAAAAGCAACAGGTCCACACAAGAGAGGCAAATAAGAATATGGAAAAACCCTCTGTCCTCCTTTTCCCACCACCTGGAAGGAGACCCGGGGCCTCTCTGCCGACTCAGGAGTTTATGCTCCATGTGCCACTTATGAGAGCATTGAGGACCATTTCGAGGTCACAACACACTGCTTGAAAAGCACTGACCTACTTTATACAATGTGGGGAAGGGATGTTCACCCATGTTTAAGCAATGTGGAGCCCAACTACACAATACACTTTTCATGGGTTCATTCTTGGGTTAGGGAAATGGCATGGAGGGAGGCTGAAGACCCCTTTGCTGCATGCTGTGGCCTTATCTGAATAGGGTCCATGCATTCTTGGGAAGCATGGGGCTCCCAGAACATGCCTGTCAGTTGGACCTGGAGATGTACCTGGGGGAAATGGATCATGTACCATATTTACTAAAAGATAGGTAACCCTGAACATAAAATGATTCCCTTTAAAAAGGTTAGGGGGTGGGGGTTTGAGGGGAGGGACTTCAGTGGGGTATAATGCCACAGAACCTACCTTCCATGGTGACCATTTTTTCAGGTGAACTGATCTTCCCCCGCCACCCACAATGTTATGATATTATAATGTTACTGCACATGTACAAGAAAAGGAGGTTCTATCACCAAAGACGTGCATGACGACACAGCCGCACAACCCTTTTCAAAGAAAGTGTGGTACACATGGGGGGGAGGGACGGATCCAAATAGAAGAAAAAGGGTGCCACAATGTCGGAGCATCAGCTTGGGATTCAACTCGCCGGGAAACCGAAAAGGTCACAGTATCAGAATAGATTCGAAACGTAGGCCCCTGCCACACAAGGGGGAAAAACACGGGCAAAGTGCAGCTTTTTAAAGCCGCACCAAAAGAGACACGCAGCGGCGGGATCACATAGATCCCCTGAGCCGCTGCACACTTTCTCCCCGGCACGATCAGATGCCGGGGGAAAGCCACTGACAGGGAAGCGAGGCAGCCGAACTGCGCATGTGTGAGCATACGCAGTTCGGCCAGGAGCCAGGATTGCTACGAACGAAGAGCGCGCCGGCGATCCCACGGCCGCGCTTGATGCGGCGTCCCAGGTAAGTCCTCCTCTGGGGGTGGTTCTTTTTTACAGTGCATTATTGGCCTGAAGGGACGGATCGGGGATGGGTGCAAGCCGATTCCCAGATGTTGCGGTGTGCTTACGCCCGTTTGCTGCGTCCCCGATCCGTCCCTCTCCTGGGCCAAAATCTCCCATGTGACCGGGGCCGTAGTTGACAAAATACATAGTCTGTCCTGTCCTTTCCCCCCAGGGCATTTAGGTGTCTTTGTGTGCGTGGTGGAGGCATGTGTGCATGGTGTGCATGGTGGAGGCATGACCCTAATCCCTCCTTTCTCCAACAGCGTAGAGAACACATTCCCCCCACCCCCGACTGGAAATGATGTGAAATTTATAGGCATCATCAGCATTTTCAGTTAGGAGTGCTAGACAGACTGAACACTCTGGATTCGAGGTGCTAGAATCCAATATCTAATTGCCTGAGCCACCAGGGGTGGGGGTGGGGCTTGAATGTTTCTTGTCCCGGTTTTAGATTTTAATGGTCTCTTTTTGCCTGTGCACTTAAGGTGGCTAAAGTCTTGATGTGATCATTTGTTTCATGCTTGCAAATCACACGTGAGTGGATAACCCAGCAAGCAGCAGCTAGCCCAGTCTGATCCAAAGCCCAGTCCACATTTGTTAGTCAGCGCTGTTGTGCACCAAAGGTACCACCTCCCTTAACAAGTTTCACTCTCCCGTTCTCACTTTCTGTCTGCCTGCCACACACCTCGTCATATCCCTTGTTCCGGATTGGCTGGCCCTTTGTGGAGTCACTTGGTCTCCTTTTGCCATCATTTAGAGAGACAGAGAGGAAGTGGAAGGGGAAGGAAGGCAGGCAGGCAGAAGCACTGCCTTTCCACACCCTCGGATCCCTTACAAAATCGAGAGGTAGCCGGAGACGGTTGCAGCATCAGCAGGCCAGGAAGAGGGCTCCTTCGGCATCCTTTTCGGAAGACAGCGATGAGTGGCAGGCCAGGGGACGACCTGTTCTTGGAAGAGATGTTCCTAGCATCCTCCCAAGAATCCGAGCTTCATAGAGAAGGTAGGAAATATCCACCCTCCCTGTATCATGTGGGAAAGATACCTTCTTCCACCTGCCCTGCTATCCCAGATTAGGAATATGTAACAGGGCTGAATCTATGAAAGCAATGAGATGATGCGAGCTGTCTCTTCCCAGGCAGGAAGGAATAACAGCCAGCTTTGCAAGAGAGAAAGGGAAACAAAGGCAGAGAGTAAGCTGGACCTGGAGTTGTATCCTTAACGACATCCCTGTAATGAGGTCTGTTCTTCCTCTACCTTTCCCAGCCCCTGCAAGAGACATTTATTGTATTAGGGCTCTGTTTGGCCATAATATGAAATCACAGTTTGTTTTAATGAATGGTTTGTTGGCAAAAGCAGGATTTGGCTTGCAGACAATCATGGTTTCTCTTGATGATTGCTGGTTTTGTTGATGTTTGTTCTGGCCAGATGTCTCTGTAGTCCAAGATCATGTGAAGGGTGGTGCTGGGGAAGAAGCCATGATTAGGTCAGGGTTTCTTCACCCTGGCCTGGACAATCCAGGCTACCTTGATCTCATCAGGTCTTGGAAGCTAAGCAGAGTTGGCTTTGGTGAGGAGGAGGAGATTCGATTTATACCCTGCCCTTCACAAACTGAAGGAGTCTCAGAGCAGTTTACAATCTTCTTTCCCTCCCCCTCCTGAGAGAACAGCTCTGAAAGAACTTGTAACTGACCCAAGGTCACACCAGCAGCTGCATGTGAAGGAGTGGGGACTCAGACCTGGTGCTCCCAGATTAAAGTCCATGCTCCTAACCACTACACCAAACTGGGAGACCACCAAGGAATCCCAGGGCTGCTACACAGAGGCAGGCAGTAGCAAACCACTTCTGAACATCTCTTGCCTAGAAAACCCTACGGTTTCTCTGTAAGTCAGCTGCGACTTAATAGTACTTTCCACCACCATCTGCGTTTGTACATCACAGGTAGACTTGTACATCCCGGATAATACTTGTGGTTAATAAATCAGTTCCAAACCATGGTTAAAGATCCTGGTCTGAGAGACCCTAATAGCCTGAGTTAATGGCGGGACCTACATTCAGACAATCACACCAACCATACTTTGCACTGAACTGAGCCTGTGTCTCTCTGCGGGGCCACGGTAATTTGCAAGGCGACAGCAGCTGCAAGATGAACCACTGCATGGGCATTCTTAAGGATGCTGCGTGAACATTCTTGTTGTCTCAGATCTTTTTGCCAAAAGGTGTAATGGCCGCAGCCTCCTGCTGGGTGGTGGTGGAAAATGCCATCAAGTCACAGCAGACGGATAGCAACCCCCGGGGGTTTTGAAGGCAAGAGACATCCGGAGGTGTCATTGCCTGCCTTCAGGTCACAACCCTGGACTTCCCTGGAGGTCTCCCATCCGAACAGTAGCCAGGGCCGACCCTCCTTAGCTTCCGAGATCTGACGAGATGGAACTATCCAGGGCACGGCAGCCACCTGCTCAGGGTATGCCTATTTTATATCTTTGTTACAAATTTGAAACCTGGTTGATTCCCCCCCCCTTTCTGTACACAAACAACCCGTCCAGGTGAATGCATTTGGTACTTGCTTTTTCTTTGTGGCCTGCTTGCGGGCATTCACTAAATTTGCAACCAATTCTGCCGCTTTCCAGCCAGCTATTGTGAATTGCACATTACTGCCTCACTTGGAAACCAGCTCTAACAGCTGGTGTTCCTTTTCAGTTCTTGGGAAGAAGATACTGTATATAACAATCAAGGTGTGACATTTTGTGGCCCCAGTACAAAAAAAGTGCTTTCTAGGAGGGGAACAAAAAGCTGCAAGCTGATCTTTCATAACATGCCCCCCCCCCCAACATTTTGGAAGCGGCTTGTTCTGTGCCAAGCCCGGAGCCCCTCATTCATTTAATACATAACCCAAGTGTTCCAATTTTCCTCTCTCACATATGGATTGTAGTCATCATCAGTCCACCTCCCAAGGAATCTCGGAAACTGTAATTTTGTGGGAGTGGTAGAGCCCGGAGACTGTGGGCTTCCCGTCGCCATCCTACCTTCTCCCATCCAAGCAATGTCATAAGGTATGAAAGAAAAGAAAACCCATTCAGAACTGAAATAAGTCGACCATATTTAGGGCTGCCAAGAGAAGGGGATTGGTGGGGGCCAAATATTGGGCCTTCGATCACCCTTGAGACTGGTAGCTCTGGGCAAGACCTGTGATTTGCTTTCGTGATTGAGCTTAGACGATGGGCTGGGGAACTTAAAGAGAATCTTTGTCTGGGTGGGAGTGTGGTGGCTCTCAGCAGACATGACTGTGTTGTGGTAACTGGATTGTAGCCCAGACCTGGGGAAACTGAAACCCCATTTCCAAAGCACTCCATGCTTGGGGACAGTTCCAGAGGACAACTGCATTAGTTTGTTGCAAAAACAAAAACAAAAGAGAAGTCCGATGACACAGTTATTCCAGCATCCAATTGTGTGAATTGGAACTCACAAGTATATGGCACTGAAAATCTTTTTGCAGAGATTTTTTATAACCGGAGGGGGAAGTCAGTAGGGTTGCCAGCACTGGGTTAGGAAATACTTGAAGATTTTTTTGGGGGGTGGAGCCTGAGGAGGGTGGGGTTTGGGAAGGGGAGGGACTTCAATGGGGTATAACGCCATAGAGTCCGCCTGCCCAAGTGGCCATTTTCTCCAGGTGAACTGATCTCTGTCACCTGGAGATCCGTTGTAATAGCAGGAGATCTCCAGCCCCCACCTGGAGGTTGGCAAACATATGAAGAGGTGTAGAGGTATTGTAAATCATTCAAGCAGGAGTCCCTGTATAAGGAACAGGAATGGATATAGTGGTTACACATAAGTTTGTTCTTAGTTCGATGGTTTCTTCATCCCCTCCCCGTTCTTCACAAAGGTGTATCTCCTCCGTTTCTTTCAGGAAAAATTGTGAGAGTTGAGCCTGTTGTCATCATGCGGATATGCTCTGGTTGTAGGTTATGTTCATCCTATCTAAAGTAAGCCAAACTACTGAAAGTTGTGACACTCACACTCACTGATAGGCAGAGAATGCTGAAGGGGATCATCAGCAAAGACAGGGAAGCAGACACCCCTGGCCAAGTTTCGCTGTCTGTCATTTACCTCTGTTTGTCATCTCTCTCCTTTGGCAACTATTTATCCCTGGTGGTTGAGAAGGGGAGGAGGCCAGAAGTAGGCCACCAAAAGAGAGAAAAGGTGAGCCGGGATAAGCGATGGGCTGACTGGCGAAAAGCAACACCTGAAACTGCCTTGTACACAGCTTCAAGAGGGGATTAGATAAGCATATGGAGCAGAGGTCCATCAGTGGCTGTTAGCCACAAGGTATAGGTAGGGACTCTCAGTCTGGGGCAAGGGATGCTCTGTATTCTTGGTGATCGGGGGGGGGGCAACAGTGGGAAGGCTTCTAGTATCCTGACCCCATTGCTGGACCTCCTGATGGCACCTGGCATTTTTGGCCACTGCGTGACAGAGTGTTGGACTGGATGGGCCACTGGCCTGATCCAACATTGGCTTCTCTTCTGTTCTTACGAATCAGAACTTTGGCCCATCAAGGTCAGTTAGGGTTGGCCACCGGTGGGGGATGGAGAGGGGAGGGGAGGGTTGCCAGATCCAGGCTGGGAAAATCCTGGTGATTTCAGGACGGAGCCTGGGGTGGACAGGGACCTCAGTGGGGTGCAATGCCATAGAGTCCAGCCTCCAAAGCATCCATTTTCTCTGTTATTGTTCAGTCGCACAGTCGAGTCCCACTCTTCGCAACCCCATGGACCAGATCATGCCAGGCCTTCCGATCTTTCGCCGTCCTCTGAAGTTGGCTCAACTTCATGTTCGTTGCATCTATGACACTGTCTAACTATCTCATCCTTTGCCGTCCCCGTCTGCTTTGACCTTCAATCTTTCCCAGCATCAGGGTCTTCTCCAGTGAGTGCTCCCTTCTCATTTGGTGGCCAAAGTATTTGAGCTTCAGTTTCATTATCTGGCCTTCCAGGGAACAGTCAGGGTTGACTTCTTTTAGGATTGACTGATTGGATCTTCTTGCAGTCCAAGGGACTCTCAAGAGTCTTCTCCAGCACCATAGGGAACTGATTGTTGTAGTCTGGAGAAAAGTTGTCATTCCAGGGGATCCCCAGGTCCCCCCTGGAGGCAGGTATCCCTAAGGTCAGTAATGTCAGCTTACCCTGCCAATTGCTCTCCAGATTGTGCTCTGTCACTTCACCTGATCCTGTTGGCTGGAGACGCCAAGGACTGAGCCGGGGGCCTTCTGCATGCCCAACAGATACTCTACCACTGTGCCACAGCCCCTCCCCAGGGGCGCTTTCTTCCTTGTTTATTTATTTATATTTACTTCATTTATATCCCACCTTCCTCCCCCAATGGGGACCCAAAGCAACTGACATCATTCACCTCTCCTCCATTTTATTCCCACAACAACTTTGTGAGGTAGGTAAGGCTAATTAATAATAATCACCGTATGGCATTGTGTGTTGTATAGCTAGGAGATCCGAAGCCTGTCTGGCAGGCTTAAGTTCTAGCTCATTAGTGTCATGCACTATTGGGCCGAGGGAGCTCTGAAAGAGCAGTGACTGGCCCAAGGTCACCCAGCTGGCTTCATGTGGAGGAGTGAGGAATCAAACCCGGTTCCCCAGATTAGAGTCCACCACTCTTAACCACTACACCATGCTGGCTCTCAAGGTAAGGTTAAGAGTGTGTGACTTGCCCAAGGTCACCCAGCAGGCTTCCATAGCAGAGTGGGGATTTGAATGTGGGTCTCTCAGGTCCTAGTCTGACACTTTAGCAAGAGTCAGGTTGGCATGCTGGTTAGAGTGCCAAGCTAGGACCCTGGTCCTGGGAGATTCAACTCTGAATCCCTACTCAGCCTTGGAAGCTCACCAGATTTTGGCCAGTGACATTTTCTCAGCCTAACGTACTTGACAGGTTGTGAGGAAACAGAGGGGATAACCATGTTCTTAAGCCCCTTTGGGTGCCCACTGAGGAGAAAAGTGAGACATAAGCAAATAAATGCAAAAACAGTTAGAGCCTGTCATACACGTAGCAGCTTTGGACGTGATGAATGTCTAGCCAGGCACTCTCATTCCAGGATGATCAGCCATAGCATCCTCTGAAGACTCCCTACCCGTCCCATTGACTGGCTGGAAGCAAAGCCTCCATTTCATCCTGTATTAATGAGTGTGCCAGCTCGGGATGAGGCAGCTGTCTGCGGCTCTCTGCCGTGGCCAGTCTGGGACCACAGATGCTACTTGTTTTGCCAGAGTTCTGCGTGCATGCCCGGCCGGGCACTGTGCCCATCCTCTGGGCCTCATTTCCCCTCTCTCAGGAAATGTTGTGGGGATTTAAGGGAGGGAAAAGGCAGTTTGAGCCGGTTTATGCCAAAGAAGTAGGCCTTTAAGCCTTTGTTGACTCTCAGCTGGGAAATTATAATCAGCCAAGGCTTGAGTCACTAATTAAAATTGTCTCCCAATTAATTGGTAAATCGAAAATGGACTGAGGCACGGCGCCGTAGACGGCACAGATGGGCTTGTGTGCATTCCTGTCATTTGGGAGGGAGAAAAGCTTCAAAGTGTATTCAAAGCTGAGGGATAGCTTGTCATTTCAGGGGGGGGGGGAGATTGGGTTGCCTGCTCTGGGTTGGAAAATACCTGGAGATTTTGGGGATGGAGCTTGAGGTTTGGGGAGGGACCCCAGCAGGGTATAATGCCATACAGTCCACCCTCCAAGGCAGCCATTTTCTCCAGGGGAACTGATCTCTGCAGTCTGGAGAACAGGACCCCAGCAGGGTATAATGCCATACAGTCCACCCTCCAAGGCAGCCATTTTCTCCAGGGGAACTGATCTCTGCAGTCTGGAGAACAGGACCCCAGCAGGGTATAATGCCATACAGTCCACCCTCCAAGGCAGCCATTTTCTCCAGGGGAACTGATCTCTGCAGTCTGGAGAACAGGACCCCAGCAGGGTATAATGCCATACAGTCCACCCTCCAAGGCAGCCATTTTCTCCAGGGGAACTGATCTCTGCAGTCTGGAGAACAGGACCCCAGCAGGGTATAATGCCATACAGTCCACCCTCCAAGGCAGCCATTTTCTCCAGGGGAACTGATCTCTGCAGTCTGGAGAACAGGACCCCAGCAGGGTATAATGCCATACAGTCCACCCTCCAAGGCAGCCATTTTCTCCAGGGGAACTGATCTCTGCAGTCTGGAGAACAGGACCCCAGCAGGGTATAATGCCATACAGTCCACCCTCCAAGGCAGCCATTTTCTCCAGGGGAACTGATCTCTGCAGTCTGGAGAACAGGACCCCAGCAGGGTATAATGCCATACAGTCCACCCTCCAAGGCAGCCATTTTCTCCAGGGGAACTGATCTCTGCAGTCTGGAGAACAGGACCCCAGCAGGGTATAATGCCATACAGTCCACCCTCCAAGGCAGCCATTTTCTCCAGGGGAACTGATCTCTGCAGTCTGGAGAACAGGACCCCAGCAGGGTATAATGCCATACAGTCCACCCTCCAAGGCAGCCATTTTCTCCAGGGGAACTGATCTCTGCAGTCTGGAGAACAGGACCCCAGCAGGGTATAATGCCATACAGTCCACCCTCCAAGGCAGCCATTTTCTCCAGGGGAACTGATCTCTGCAGTCTGGAGAACAGGACCCCAGCAGGGTATAATGCCATACAGTCCACCCTCCAAGGCAGCCATTTTCTCCAGGGGAACTGATCTCTGCAGTCTGGAGAACAGGACCCCAGCAGGGTATAATGCCATACAGTCCACCCTCCAAGGCAGCCATTTTCTCCAGGGGAACTGATCTCTGCAGTCTGGAGAACAGGACCCCAGCAGGGTATAATGCCATACAGTCCACCCTCCAAGGCAGCCATTTTCTCCAGGGGAACTGATCTCTGCAGTCTGGAGAACAGGACCCCAGCAGGGTATAATGCCATACAGTCCACCCTCCAAGGCAGCCATTTTCTCCAGGGGAACTGATCTTGATTGTCTGGAAATTAACTGTAATAGCAGCAGATCTCTAGGTTCCACATGGACATTAGCAATCCTACCTAGGTAGGGTTGCCAGGTCCCCCTGCTGTTACAGCGGGGGGATTGGGGGGCATTCCAGAGGTGGACAGGATGTTGTTTGTGATGTCTCTGATGCAATGACATCACCCAGAAGTGACGTCATCATGCCCGCTTTCTCGGGCTCTGGTTGCCACGGGGACATAGGGGAATGTGAAGAATGTCTACTTTTGCTTTTGGCCACTCCACTGTTGTTTCCAGTTATCTCATTTGGCCCAGATGAATAACCTTGAACCCAAGACAGGCTTGGCATCATCTTTCTCCTGGGAACTATGGGCCCACTTTGGTGTGATTAGCCCTGGACCATTAGGGTCCTGCTTGATTTAGGTATAATTGTTTGCTTCACACACCTTCCCCCAGTTCTAACACAGAAACGTTAAGAGTCTGGATTAGGGCTGCCAAATCCCCCCGGGGGGCGGATTTCCCCCCGCTTTGGAGACTCAATTTCCGCCGCCGCGGAATCGTGCCCCAGGGGAATCCCCACCCCGACGTGCACGTCAGCCGGATGTGACGTGATGATGCCGGGCACGTTGGGGGCGGGGCCCGCCCCCAGCATGCCTGGCGTCATCACGTCACATCTGGCTGACGTGCATGCGGCGTGCGCGCGCACGCTGAGGACGCCGAACGGGAGCCCCCCGCTGCGAGGTAAGAACGATTTGGCACCCCTAGTCTGGATCCTATCAATGTCTCAATAAACTATCTATTCTTCTGAATGACTGTTGTTGGGAACTGATTTCTTCAGGACTCTGACATCATGTCGGTGACATCACATTGGTTTTGGGGCAAAACTCTATGGGGTTTTTTGGCTTCCAAACCATAGCATTTTCCCAAAACCAGAGTGTCACCGTGTGATGTCCATGGTGTAATGACATCCCCCAGAAATGATGTCATCATGTCAGGGGTGTCGTGTGACGATGTTCCTGCTCGGCCAGCGGTGAATCAAAGCCCCCCAAAGTGGGGAAAACCCCGCTGGGACCTGGGGGTTGGTAACCCTAACCCTAGGGTGCAGCTTGTGATCCAGTAATCCCACCAGCTAGGAATAGGTTTCCCACTTCCTGTTTTTGCTATGTAGGTTTCCTAATTTTATTTAGGTTTCCTACTTCCTGTTTTTGCTGCCTGCTTTGGAGCACAGATACTGGGGGGTAGGGAGAGATTTGGTTAGCCGTGGCAGGCCCCACCTGGTGAGTTGCACAGGGTCATGCTGGCCCCGTGTGAGAGATGTCTTCCCTTTTATGGTTTCATCTGCTGCTAGTGGACTTTTTTCTTCTTCTTTGCAGCATTATTTGATTGGGATTTTTCATCTTCTGTCATAATAACAGGCATGAAGAAAAGCGATGGGAACCTCTTGCACTGTTATCCTGCCTCTCCTCAGGCAGCGTATGCGGTTCTTCTTTCCCCATTTTATCCACTTAAGTAGTGTGGTGTGGTAGTGAGCGTGTCCAATGAAGATCTGTGAGACCCAGTGTCAAATTATCGGTCTGTTGGAAGCTCGCTGGGTGCCCCGGGGCCAGTCACTCTCTCTTATCTTAACCCAGGGCTATTTTTGGGCAGGAACACACAGGAATGGAGTTCCGGCTGGCTCCAGAGTTGGCCACACCCACTACAGCCAAAACCTCTGTGTGTGCATGGCTACAGAGGGAAGGCCTGGAAAGCGGAAAAAAAAACCCCAGTGACTCCAAGGCAGGCGGGCCAGGGGGGCCCCTGGAAGAATCAGGGACAGGGCCGGCTCACCCACTAGGCGAACTAGGCATTCGCCTAGAGCGCTGGGCCCTGGATGGGGCGCCAAGCTGTGCCTCCCCCCTCCTCCCCCCCTTTGGTGGCGGCGGCGGGGGGGAAGAGGCGGTGGTGGCAGCAGCAAATGGGTGGCTGGCTCCAGAGGTCTCCAGGTGTTCAGGCCCCACCGGGAGGTTGGCATCTGCGCCACAAGGCAGCCTCGCCTAGGGCGCAGAAACACCTCGAGCCGGCCCTGATCAGGGAGGCATTTAAATGCCTCCCCGTGCCTTCCCCGGCCTGTCCAAGGAGGGACACCCGGGCAAGCCTTTAAACTGCCTTCTCTTCCCTCCAAGGGCCGGCTTGCCTGAGCAAGCCAAGGGAAGGCATGGGGTGTCGCCTGATATGCTAATGAGTTTCTGCTGTTGGGTGTGGCCTATTATGCTAATGAGTTCCTTCTGGGCTTTTTCTACAAAAAAAAGCCCTAACCTATCTCACAGTGTGATGGTTGTGGGGATAAAATAGGGGAGAGGAGAATGATGTGGTAAACCACTTTGGGTCCCCACTGAGGAGAAAAGAGGGGCACAAAGATCAAAATGAATAAACCCCGTGAGGCTGAGAGGTTATGATGTGCCCCAGGTCACCCAGTGAGTTTCATTAGCAGAATGTTGATTCTGCTAGATTTCCCATATCCTAGCCTGCCATTCAAATCACTATACGGCCAAAGGACAACAGAAAGCTGTAATAAAGCGCTATACACACACACAAAAAACCACTGGAATTGCTATAACAATACATTCTTACAAAAAAGTAACTAGAACATGTATAAAGTGCAAAACGGGTCCATATATAATAGTAATAGTTGTTGACGGAGTTCTCCGGAATGTCAGTTCATTTTGTAAAGACTTCATCCGAACGGGGCCTTATTAACAATGTAGTGTCTCTTGTTCCTTATTCATAGTTGAATGAATTGACAATATTCTTGTTATCTCACAGACAATTTCCTTACTTATCCTATTGATACATAGTGTATTTTCAATGGGCAATCTGGATAGAAATGCTCGAGCCTCAGGCAGCTCAGTTCAAATATTATTCAAATCCCTATGCCATGTTGGCTTTGAATAAGATTAGAGTGCGCCCCTTAGTTGAAATTGGTGGTACTGTGTGGCTTATAAAAACTGAAGCTTCAACAGGAGGGACAGGTCGGGTCGCCAGCTTTGGGTTGGGAAATTCTGGAGATTTGGGGGTGAGACCTGGGGATGGTCCTCAGCAGAGTCTAATGCCAGACCGTACACCCTCCAAGGCAGCCTTTTTCTCCTGGGGGACTGATCTCTGTTGCCTGGAGAGCAGTTGTAATTCCAGGAGATCTTCAGTCCCTACCTGGAGGTTGGCAGCCAAAGGGGCAGGGTTTACCAATCAGTTTTTGGGTTCTGCTGTGTTACTGGAGTGGAGAATGCTCTAGATCCCCCCCCCCCGATTAATGAAAAAAGAAAATATTTTAAAATTTCTCCTAAAATTGAAGGTTAGCTTTCATTGGGTAAATGATAAGTTGTTCCACACACAAGAGAAACAATGTATTTCCTTTGAGAGTCTCAAAAAAGTTGTTGTGTATGAAGGCAATTATTTTAAAAAATCCTTTAATTGCCAAACTATCCCATATGATAGGGAGCTGGTTTACATTGCTCTGAGAGATGCTACGGTTGCTTCTCTCTGTCTTGAAAGGTTGCATTTCCTTTGTACAAAAAGCATCTTTCTCTGGTGTCCAGTTTGGATTTTTGCAGACTTTGCCTTGGAGGTTTCACTAAGTGCCGGAAGTTCTGAGGCAGACTGGAATAAAAACAACTCTAGCCTCAAGCCACCCTCTGCACCAGACTGACTTCATGTAAGCGCTAGAAGTAAAAAGCCCCCATCCTGCTTGCTGCAAAGGTCTTTTCCACCCTAATCTCCACTAGCTTCGGTGGTCTTCTGTTTTGTTCCCCAACCTGCCAGAAGCAGAACCCCTGCCAGTGGCTCCTACTGTACTTAAGAATCCACTCTTCACAAGCAGGCACATAACCTTGTTCTAACTCCCCTGATTACCTGTGAGACAACCTCCCAATCATAGGATTTCCACCTCCCAGGTGGAAGCTAGAGATCTCCTGGGATTACAACTGATTTCCAGACAACAGAGATCAAGTTCTCATAGAGAAAATGGCTGCTTTGGAGGGTGGACTCTATGGCACTTATATCCTGTTGAGGTCCCTCGTCTCTCAAAACTCTGCCCATCCCAAACTCCAGGTATTTCCCAAATGGGAGTGGGCAACCCTAAAAGTCACCTTAATGCTCTTGTTCCTATTCCTTTTCCCTCCTCTCTTCCCTTGTTGGGGAAGCATAGAATGACGAGAGAGGAGCCTCATAGGATTACCAGGTCCCCTTGTTATGCCGGCGAGGGTATTTGGAGGTGTTCCAGAATGTCCTCAACATGATGATGTCACCTGTAAGTGATGTCATCATGTCAGCAACATCACGCAGCGGCGCTCTGGTTTTCAGGCAAAACTCTATGGTAAAACCGTCTCCAAACCATAGAGTTTTGCTGTCAAACCAGAGTTTGACATGTTGGGGACGCATTACGTCCCCAACATGATGACATCACTTCTGGGTGACACCATCGCATCGGGGACATCGCACAGTGATGTCGCTGTTTGGGGGTGGGCAGAAGCCCTGAAAACCGGGGGAACCCCCACCAGGACCTGGGGATTGGCAACCCTAGAATCTCATGATGTTCGTTCTCTCCTGGCAGCACTTGGATTTCACTGGTGAGAATGGACACCTGACAGTCCTGCTTTCTGTGCAGGTGCAGTCTTCCAGAGTTGAAATAACTGATATTTGTGCTGATGGCAGGTTCTCTGATCTTTTTTTTGTACCGTAATCTCAAGTGGAAGGTGTTCCTTCATAAAGTTTGATAGACACGCTTTGCTCTGAAGAGGGTTGTCTGAGCAAAAAAACAGAGCGAGGTGGGAGCTGGCTAACTCATGCTGTCCAATCTCAGTGCCCAGGCTTGCCAGTTCCAGGTTTGGAAATTCTTGGAGATTTGGGGGCAGAGCCTGGGAAGGTGGAATTAGGGAAGGGAACTCAGCAGAGATGTGATGCCATTTAATCCACCCTCTTGAAACTGCCATTTTTTCTCCAGGGGAACTGATCTCTGCAGTCTGGAGAACATTTGTAATTCCAAACCCCACCGGGAGGCCAGCAAGCCAGTGGCCCTTTAGGAGAGATGATCTTTTCCTTGCCTTCCTTCTGTTAAGAAGCCATGTCGGCTGAAACAGAGCAACCAAACTTATATTTTCAGAACAGAGTTGCAAAAAACCTCACCACTCGAAAAGTTAACATGAGAATCAAAATATGAGAGAAGCCAGATAATCTTAGATTCAACAGCCACACAAGCATGAGAAATAGATGGGGAAAGGGCCAAGAGGAATTTATTCGTAGCTTCTGCTCTCAGAGGGCAATCAAAGACAACATGGGCTATAGCAGGGGTGGCCAAACTTGCTTAACGTAAGAGCCACACAGAATAAACATCAGATTCTTGAGAGCCGCAAGATATGAATAAATATTATGCATGTTTTTATTGAGAAATATGCAAATTTGCTTTTTATTAACATTAAACGAGACTGCCCAAAAATAAAAAAACCAAAATGGGTAAAGTCAGATATTTATAATAATATTTGTTTGCTAATGATATTTATTTGTCTGAGAGAGAGAGAAAGAGAGAGAGATGGAAAGAAAGAAGTGGAAAGAAAGAGAGAGAAAGAAACAAACAAAGAAACAAAGCATGGGGACCCTGCCGGGAGCCGCACAATATGTATGAAAGAGCCGCATGTGGCTCCCGAGCCACAGTTTGGCCACCCCTGAACTATAGCCTCAACCCCTTCTTATGGAACACTGGCAGATTCTATCTGAATAAGGTGTCCATGAATATCTCCTGTTTAACACCACAGAAGGTAAGCAGTCCATGGGTGCCAACATAAACGCTCTCCGCAGCTTTAGACAAGAGTTGAACCGTGTTCTCCATGCATTCTCTGCCCTCGGGGTGTTGTTTTTCTGTTTAATAAATAACGCTGAACTTGTTTCTCTACACAGCCATGCAACAAGTCTTGGACACCCTGAGTGACCTCCCCAACTCCATGGGAGCAGGAGATCTGGACCTCATCTTTCTCCGTGGCCTCATGGAGAGTCCAATAGTAAGATCATTGGCTAAGGTACAGTTAAATGGGGTAGCTGGGCCAGAGACACTAGCCGAACAGCTTCACTTCTACCCACTCCCATCTGATTGCCTCCTGGACCTCAGCCACCGCCAGGGTCCAGGCCAAGCCCACTGTGCTGTTGCCAGAGGGGCTTGACTTGGACCTGGCCACCCATGGCATGGGCTCAGGGGGTGATGCCGCTGGTCTCTGGGAGCAAGGTGTTCATGGCTGCAGTGTATCGTCACCATCCTCACTCTACCACCTCAAGCAGTTACTTAGGTGGTCTGGCCCAAGAACTGGCCCTGCTCCCACCATGTCTCCCTTGATCTTGCCTTGAGTGCATTTTTGGGGTCAAATAGTTTAGACGGCAACCTATTCCCTTTTCATTTCCCCCTTTTCACCCATAAGGAGTTGCTGCATATTTTGCTCCCTTGTACACACGCCTGCTTTCTCCATACTTTGTCCTACCAAGATAAATGATTTCATTGGCGCATCTTCAAGTTCTCAGTTTGAGCGGAGGCTCACCAGAGCTTAGGTGCAGAAGCTCTTCTCAGCTCCAGGTTTCACCCATCCTGGAGTCATGGGGAGTAAGACAAAGATGGAGAAGCCCCTGGGCCCGGGCCCCAGTACCTTTCATTGCACCAAAGAGCCCAAAGAGTTCTAATGGTTCGGCTGGTCCAAAATCCTGCCCAGAGTCAGACATCACATGGACACATGTGAATCTGCCTTATACTGGATCAGACCATTGCTCCCTTAAGGTCAGTATTGTCTACTCAGACTGGCAGCAGCTCTCCAGGGTCTCAGGAGGAGGTCTTTCACATCACCTACTGCCTGGTCCTTTTTACTGGAGATGCCAGGGATTGAACCAATGACCTTCTGCGTGCCAAGCAGAGGCTCTACCACTGAACCATGGTGCCTCCCCATCCTATGCCTGCATCCATGGACAGACCTTGGAAGCAGAAGAAAAGAGCAAGTGTCTGGTAGCACCTTAAAGACTAACAAAATAGGTGGCAGCAGGGGATGAGCTTCCGTGAGTCACTGCCAAAGCTCCCTCTAAGCTGTGGAGTCCTGTGAGCAAAAATTCTACACTGTAGGCTACTGCCATTAAAGTTGTGAGCGAGCGATTTGCTTACTGCATAAATTAGGTTGCTCTGGCGCCCTCCTCCCTGAGCTAAGACAAAAATGTGTGAGCCGGAGGCTAAAGAACTGTGAGCTAGCTCACACTAACTCAGCTTAGAGGGAGCACTGGCCACTGCTCACTTCTTCAGATGCAGCCATTCCAGCTGTATCTGACGAAGTGAGCAGTGACTCACAAAAGCTCTTATCCTGCCACAATTTCTGTTTTAAGGTGCTACCAGACTCTTGCTCTTTTCTGCTGCTACCTGTCTTCATGGAAGACCTTGGAAACTCTCCGGTATGGAGGTTCCACAATTTATAAACTCCTTTGCTAATTGGCTCCATTATGTTTAGGAAGACATTGATATTCCACCTAAGATTTCCCTGTTTGAGACCACTGATCCTTGCGTGGCCTGTGGTGTAACTGCCTCCCCCTCCCCCTCTGTGCTCTTCCCATAATCATAATGTCTAAAAATGTTTGTCTCTTCCCAACATCCTTTTTTTAAAAAAAAAGTTGCATTCTTCTTTCTCCATGAACTGTTGCTTCATTTGTGGGATTAAGTTCCTTGGTGTGTCTTTTTTTCACCAATCCAAGGCACCTCAGTGCTTTTGGTCAACAACCGTCTTCTCTGCTTTACTGTATGCCGACTTCGATAGGCCAAAATAGACATGGCAGCATCCTGAAGGACACGACCATTTCGAAGGTTGCGAGGGCCTGTTCCTGATCAGGCTGCAGCGTGGTGGGCTGAGGGACTCCTACCCTCCCCCCGCAATGCACTCCTTCCCAAGTGTCTAAATGGTCCCTCCACCCCTGTTTCAGCACTTTAAAAGGCCGGGGTGGGGGTGGGGGGTGAAGCACGAGCGCCACACTGCAGCCCTGGTCTGGACTGGGCCCTCACGGCATTTTTAACGACATTAAAATAGTGTTGCCTGTCCTTGTGGTGGCTGTGAGGATGCAGTCACATCTACTCTGGCCCTTTGAACACTTGGTTTTGGCTTGGGTTGCTGCCAGCTCTGGTGCCTTTTTCAATTGTTGAACGCAGCCCTGAGATGTGCAGTCTGGTTCTAAACATAGGGCTGGATTGATTGGGAGGAGTCCCTGATGGAAGGGACCTGTATCCCCACCTCCTTTTCTCCAAGCAGACCGTCACTTGTTCCGAAACTTCTCTCTGTAGGATCGGAGTCTTGCAATGAGCTGAGGGAGGGGGGGGGGGGGGGGGGGAGCAGAGGCAATGAGAGACTTGAGTAAAAGCGCCTCTTTCCCACTCTTTTTTGGTAGCTTGTCCGTCTGTGTGCAAGAGAGGAGGAGAAGAGGTGATGCTTGCTTGATTCCTCATAGTTTTGGCAGCCCCTCCCATGCCCTCCCATGCCCACAGCTTCCCTCCAGTCACACCGTGAGGATCCTTGTGCGCTGGTGGCTGCTGCTGTCAAAGCAATTTTTTTTAAAAAGTCTGTGCATCCAATCAGGTCTCCAGCTGTCCATCAGCAGCGCAGCTGGGCAAAAGCCCCACCGGGCCCTGTTCACATTCTAAAAAACTTGGCCAGGAAGGGTATCAGTTGGGCACTGTGAAATCCGCAGGCACTCCATTGGGGACCCCTGCTTTAGATTTAGTAGTTTGGATTTGGCAGGCTTCAAATGTAAAATCTTACATGGGAGGGGTCCAAACCTGTCCAAAGCTATTTAGGTGCTGTTGGGCTTAAAAAAAAAAAAGTTACGTCAACTATTGAATGCTTTCTGCTATTAAAAGCTAACCCCATACAACCATCCTGCTATCCTGGTGGTTTTCAAATGGGGGTTCAGGGGGAGCTTATGAGGGCTTTTTGATAACTGGGATGGGAACTGTGGACAACGCTTTCTTAGAAGGCCATTGGCCTACTTTCTGTTCACTGTGGCCAATTGCAGCCTCCCCCCCCCCCCCCCCCCCCCCCCCCCCGTGGTGCCCACATGCCCTACAGGACCTGAACATGCATCCTAGAACACACTCCAGAATCCTGTATCACACGCAAAGATTTCATGGCAGGTATGCAGAGCTTCTGTGGCAGATTTTGATGTGGGAAAGTGGAAACTTTTGAAAACCACACCTGTTTCTCGAGCAAAGAACGCTCGGGGGGGATTTTTTTTTGCCAGTTTTTCGGCTCCACGTGGAGTATCTGTGCACATGGAGCAGAAAAATTGGCAAAATGACTCCCCCCATGTGGGTTTTGCTTGAGAAAACTGCTTGGGGGGGAGCAGGGCCCCCTCCTCCCCCTGCAGCGCTGTTCCAAGTCCATTCGGGTTTACTTTTTTGTTTTCTTTTTTAGAAGCAATTCCCCGCAGCTGTGGTGTGGCTGCAGGGAATATTTGAACACACTTGTATGCAAGTGCAAAAAAATAACATCGAATTTGGCTCTAAATGAGGCCATGTCCCATTTCAGAAGCTTTCCCTGCTAGCCCTGGCTATGAAAACCGATTCCAGAGCTCTTCTGTGAGTCAAATTAAGATCCCTGTTTTCCATGCTGACTCCAGCAGGTAACGCTAAGCCTTTGGTGGTCTTCTGTTTTGTTCCCCAACCTGCCAGAAGCAGAACCCCTGCAAGTGGCTCCTACTGTACTTAAGAATCCACTCTTCACAAGCAGGCACATAACCTTGTTCTAACTCCCCTGATTACCTGTGAGACAACCTCCCAATCATAGGATTTCCACCTCCCAGGTGGAAGCTAGAGATCTCCTGGGATTACAACTGATTTCCAGACAACAGAGATCAAGTTCTCATAGAGATTCCAGAGCTCTTCTGTGAGTCAAATTAAGATCCCTGTTTTCCATGCTGACTCCAGCAGGTAACGCTAAGCCTTTGTTTTGAGAATCTCTTACTTTTAGCTCCTTCATTTTTGTGTGTGTCTCCTGTTTGGACAGCCCAGAGCCCTTAGAGCAAGCAACAACAACAAAACATTCTGTTTTATTTCTGGCTGTGCTCCTTCAGGGGCCAGGGATGGATGTGATCTATCTGAGAATCCTGCTCCTGGCCTGTGGAGCAAGTGGGCTTTTGTGTGCATGTCATGTTTTCTGTTATGGTGTCCTCAATGTACCCTTTCCCACCCCCACCCCTTTAGGCTATGGAAAGAGCTAATGTCTTTCCCCAGACTTTGCAGGTACCAGTAGGTGACACTGCTTTGTTTAGGAAATGCAAGTAAGCCCAACACCTTTGGCCTTTTTGGAGGAGGTGCTCTCGAGTTCTGAGAGCGAATACCTGGAAACACACCCAATCTCTGTAGGCCTCCAGCATCTCCCGCAAGTCTATCTCGGAAGGCTCAAAGGCTTCAGAGGGGCTTTGTTGATCTCCCTCCCTCCCTCTCTCTCTCTCATCCTCCTTTCTCCACCTTTCCTCTACCCTCCCCACAGGCTCACGAGCGTCTGGAGGAAACAAAGCTGGAAGCCGTGAGGGACAATAATTTGGAGCTGGTCCAGGAGATACTCAAAGACATCTCCCGCATTGCTCAGCAAGACAGCACGGCGGCTGAATTGGCCCGCATTCTGCAGGAACCTCACTTCCAGGTGGGAAACGGCTTCTTCCACGAGTGGAGGAGGGTGACAAACAGGGAAGGCGACTCCCCTCTGTATGTGTGGGGAGACGGGACACCAGATCGGCAGAGGAGTCTTTCACTCACTCGCCTGTTATTGATTTGGAGATTTGTGTTTTTCTCCCCAATGGGCCCCCAAAGTGGCTTACAGCACCTTTCTCCCAACCCTGTGAAGTAAGTGAAGCTGAGAGAGTGCTTGCCTGACTACTTAAGTAGTATTGGCTTGGCAAGAAAGGGAATGGGTTTGGATGCAGGTCTCACTTAGGGGTGCCAGCCTCCAGGTGGCTGGAGATCTCCTGGGATTGCGACTGACCTCCAGGCAAGAGAGATCAGTTCCCCTGGAGAAAATGGCCACTCTGGAAGGTGGACCCTATAACATTATGCCCTATTGAAGTCCCTCCCTTCCCTAAACCCCGCCCTCCTCAGGCTCCACCCCCCGAATCTCCAAGTATCTCCCAACCCGGAGCTGTCAACCCTAGTCTCATCAGAGGTGTTAGTGGGAGGATCCCAGTGCAGTGAGGCTTGGGTGCTGTGTACGAGACAGAGAGAGAAAGACCCCCTTCTTCATTCTGATGGATTCCTTTTGAACAGTCTGTTAACGAGGATCCTCCGGGGTTGTGCTCTACTTGGTCGTGGGGCTGGGAGAAAGGTTTAACTTTGGCCGTGGCTTTGCTGTTTGACATCAGAGTACCGAAGGGTCTGCTTCAATAGCTGACACTAAGAACGGAGTTTGCTGGGGATCTAAGATGTACCTTTTTGAGTGTAGTGGGGGAGACTAGCGTGAGTGTCCAAGTTTTATTTAGCATCTCCCTAAAGCCCTGTTGGTACTGTTTATGTTGTTGTATATGCACGGAAGGGATGGAGTTTCCTAGCTTTTTTTGTTGTTGTTGTTAGCCAAGGCAGAACCATTAATGCTTATAAGGCAAGGTCTATTTTTTAAAAAACAAACAGGTTTCAGATAGATAGATGGATAGATGGATAGATGGATAGATTGATGGATGGATGGATGGATGGATGGATGGATGGATGGATGGATGGATGGATGGATGGATGGATGGATGGATGGATGGATGGATGGATGGATGGATGGATGGATGGATGGATGGATGGATGGATGGATGGATGGATGGATGGATGGATAGATAGATAGATAGATAGATAGATAGATAGATAGATAGATAGATAGATAGATAGATAATCTATTACGGCATCCAGCCAGTAAATCAACAGAATCACACTGACGTTAAAAAACATACTAGCTACAATAATAAAAATAGTTAGAATAAATACAAAGGATATATAAAAATACATTAAAATAAACTAACAACAAATAAGTATTACACAAGTTTCTGAACATGTGCCATCCAGTTCCTAGCCCTGAGACTCATGGCCTGCAAATCACACAAATGTGGGGATTATTTATCTACAGTATCTTTCATTGAGCAAAGCACTTGGCCATTCAATAGCCTGGTTCAGAGGGTATTGCTTTGAGAGTGTTTCCTTTGCAAGCTGGCTTGTTTGATGTGTGCTTTGGCTCCCTAGGGATGCATGGACCCTGTGGTGAAGAGGTGTGAATGCATACACATGAATGCTGTCATTAAAGCATTGGGCAATATGCATGCTGCCATTTCTTACGCTGCAACAGGCAGTGCGTGTTTGCAATGGTTAACACAGTGTAGTACAAGTGTGTGTGTGTGTGTGGCTTTTTAGATCAATGGAGCAAAAAGCTATTGCAGAACTCAGCAATGTGTAACAAATTGGGGGTGAGAGGCGCCAGTTCAAAGCAGCAAGCGTGTGCCTCTTTGCTTTGGTGAAATGTAGGGACGTGATGGCACATGCTACAGACTTGCCTCTCCATGCTGCCAATTTTTAAACAAAAAAAGGGAAGACTCATAGGGCTGCCAACCTCCAGGTAGCACCTGGAGACCTCCCTCTTTGACAATGGATCGCCAGGCAACCACGATCTGTCCCCCCAGAGAAAATGCCGCTTTGGCATTATACCCTGCTGAGATCCCTTCCCTGTACAAATCCCCCCCTCCCCAGGCAGCACTCTCCAAAGCTCCAGGTGCTTCCCAACCCAGAACTGGCAACCCTAAGGAAGGGGTAGATGCATATGTGGTGGTTTGCTGGTAGAACACAACACAAGAATGGTGTCATTTCATTATTTCTCGGAGACCTAAGAGGAAGCGGAAGAGATTGGATTTATACCCCGCCCTTCACTCAGAGTCTCAGAGCAGTTTACAAATTCCTTTCCCTCCCCCTCCCCACAACAGACACCCTGTGGGGTGGGTGGAGCTGAGAGAGTTCTGAGGGAACTGTCCATGAGAGAACAGCTCTGACAAACCCATGGCTTACCCAAGGTCATCCAGCCAGGTGCAAGTGGAGGAGTGGGGAATCAAACCCGGTTCTCCCAGATTAGAGTCTGCACACTTAACCACTACACCAAAAGTTGGAGTGCAGTGGCACCTTTAAGACCAACCATGTTTAATTCTGGGTATAAGATTCCATATGCATGCACATCTGAAGAAGTCTGCATGCACACGAAAGCTTATGCCCAGAATTAAACTGTGTTGGTTTTAAAGGTGCCAGTGCTTTCTCTTGCTTCAGACCAACATGGCTACCCACCTGGATCTCTCTGGCTGCAGTCAGATGTGCCATTTGGCATGGTCGGGTGTTTGAAATGGAGTCATCCATCAGTCAGAGCCCCCGGGAACTGACTGTTGTTAAATGTAAGGTGCTCGGCATTTGTGAGTCTGTAAATGACTTTTCCATGGCCCCGCTTTTGCCTGCCAGTCTGGAGTCTGCTGGAGTCTATCCATTGTGTGTATGCTAATGATCCCCTCTCCTGTCAGTTTGGCCAAATGGGGAGTCAGTCGGAGGAGGCAGGAGGAGAGAGGGAGAGTGTGTCGGAAAGGGAGGAAACATCTGAGGGGGAGGGCCAGGCCATCTCCCACCCCAAGGGATGGATTTCTCAAGACAGGGTAGCAGGTAGTTTGTAGTTTCACTCAGGAACAGCAAGAAGCGAGTACCTTGGGCCAGCTTGGCCCTGAGGAGGATGGGATTTTGGCTAGTGTGGTATTTTATTTACTTCAGAATATTTTTTCCGCTGCCTCTCCAGGGAACTTGCCTGAGGCAGCTCACAAAATTAAAACATAATACGAAACATTTGAAAGTTATTACTAAAAATACAGATTTTTTTTTTAAAAAAAAAAACCCAAACAAACGCCTGAGCATAAAAACAGATAGCCGAGCAGCTTTAAATAGCAGGTTTCAGACTATAAAAGCACATTATGAAGGGTCCTTTCACACATGCTAAACAATGCCGTTTCAATCCACTTCAGCGACCGTTTGCAGGTGAATGTTGCCATTTCACACAGTAAAATCCAGTTGCAAAGTGCACTGAAAGTGTGTCATTTAATGTGTGTCAAAGCACCCAAAATGTTCCTAAAATACCACTCACCTGGGTGAACATTTTGGCCTGGTGTCCAAAAGAGAGCAAGGCGGGTGCCACACAAGCCTCAAGGGGAAGAGCGTTCCTTAAGTCAGGTGCCATGATTGATACCAAAGTTTTACCATAGAGTTTCAGTGGGATCCTAGAGCAACATCCCAACACAATGACCTGACTTCCAGATTTGCACTTGAAGTGATGTTGTTCCATTTTTCTTCCACTGCTCTGAGCACTGGTGGGAGACTGGGGCTGCCAGTGGGGAGGTCTCCTGCCAGAGTGGGAAACCTGGCAGCCTTAGTCATGCATAGGATCATGTGTATGTTGGGGATCTGTCTGGAGTCTGATATATACCTGCCATGTGCGGCATGTCCATTTGGGACTCCACTTACCAGGCTCCAGTTAATACCTACCTTCAGTGGACCTTCATTAAGTCCTTGCCACGCTGGATGATTCTTTCAAATAGGCAGGCCTTGTGCAGATACATTATTTCATAGAATCATAGAGTTTGAAAGTACAGGGTCATCTAGTCCAACCCCCTGCACAATGCAGGAAATTCTCAAATACCTCCCCCCACACCCCCAGTGACTGCTGTTCCACACCCACAAGATGACAAAAAAACCAACAACAACCCTCCAGCATCCCTGGCCAAACTGGCCTGGAGAACAATTGCTTCCTGACCCCAAAGTGGTGATCAGCATTTCCCTGTGCGTGTAAGAAAGGGCCACAAGAACTAAGCACGGATGCAGCCCTTCCTGCCCTCCCTCTCATGATCTGCCTCAGTTCACAGAATCAGCGTTGCTGACAGATGGCCATCTAGCCTCTGTCTGAAAACCTCCAAAGATGTTGTGAGAAGGGGATTTCTGACAGAGGCGAAGTTGTCTAGTTCTGTCATGCTTTGGTGTGCTTGGGAGGGTAAATGTCAGTGTTCTGTTCCATCTCCAGCCGGGCTATGGATCTGGTGTCGTCCATGGCGGCACTGGGACTCTCTCAGTTCGTTTCGGCTCCCACGCATTGGGCCGGTCACACGCTCGATTTGATCTTTGCGGCAGGAGTGACGGTGGACCGGATCACTGCTTCGGCAGTGCCATGGTCGGATCACCATGCCCTGAAGGCCCGTCTGAATGTCCCACCCTGACCTTGTTTAGGTGGCGAGCTGATTTTGGCTCGCCCACGGAACCAAATGGACCCTATGCGGCTCCAAATGGCTCTGAGGGATCCGAGACCCCCTGGCGGCTTGTTGGATGAGCTGGTGGAGGACTGGAATAGCCGACTCTCCTCAGCCATTGACGAGATCGCTCCCAGGCGCCCTCTCCGCACTCGTGTTAGGCGAGCGCCCTGGTATACCCAGGAGTTGCGCTCGCTGAAGCGGGAACTGAGACGGCTAGAGAGACGGTGGTGCTGTGCTCGTGACGAAGTGTCCAGAACATCCTACAGGATGCTTATGAATGCCTATGTGATGGCAGTCAGGGCCGCAAAGAGGGATTTCTATGCGGCCTCGATTGCGTCTGCTAGCTCACGCCCGGCCCAATTATTTAGTGTGATTCGGTCTCTGACATCCTTGCCCCAGGGCAGACAAAATATTAGGGAATTGGACATTGGCTGTGAGGCTTTCGCGAGCTTTTTCGCAGACAAAGTCTTGGCACTCCGTCGTGACCTCCCCGCCACAC
>NW_015167146.1:72423-81131 GCF_001447785.1 Gekko japonicus | reverse complement strand
GGAGATGGTACTGGTCGCGCTGACTGACGACCTCCGTAGGCATCTGGATCGTGGCGGCGTGGCAGCACTGGTGCTGTTGGACCTGTTGGTGGTGTTCGACATGGTCGACCACCAGTTGCTGGCCAGCCGCCTCGCCAACGTGGGGATTCAGGGGCTGGCCCTTCTATGGCTTACCTCTTTTCTCCAAGGTCGGGGACAGAGGGTGGCGGTGGGGGGGCAGCGGTCCCGGAGGCGCTCCCTTGAATGTGGGCTGCCTCAGGGGGGGGGGGGCTGTCCCTGATGTTGTTTAACATCTACATGCGCCCCCTTGCCCAGATTGCCTGGAGGTGTGGGCTGGGGTGTCATCAGTATGCCACCACCATGCCACCAATGATATTCCAACCATCTACCCCATATGTAGGGGTAGATGCCACCCAATAGAGCTGTGAAGAACTTGGCCGCCATTGTGGGACGTCGCCTATCTTGGATTTTATGTAATTTATCTGAGCACCAAATTTTATGTTAAGATATAGTGTTTTATTATGTGTTGTTTGTATGTATATTTTTAACTTCAGCATGGCCGTCTGTGAGCCGCCCCGAGCTGAATATTGGATGGGGCGGGATATAAATCTAAAAAATAAAATAATAAATAATAATAAATAATAAACAAATATCTGTCTCTGAACTAATTTGACCTACCCCCATATCGTTTTCTTCCCCCTGGTCTCCTTTTCTCTTCCCCTCCCTCTGTTGACCCTCTTCTCAGTCCCTCCTGGAGACTCACGATTCTGTTGCCTCCAAGAGCTACGAGACTCCACCACCCAGTCCTGCGCTGGACCCCCTGTTCAACAACCAGCCAGTACCCCCAGATGCCGTGCGCATGGTGGGGATTCGGAAGACTGCCGGGGAACACCTGGTGAGTAAACCTCCTCTGATAACTGTATGGTTGAACAGGGTTCAGCCATCTTGAAAGCAGCCTTGTGTGCAATGATCATTCCTTGCCCCACAGCACAAGTCAGATCCAGGGGTCATTTCGTAGAAAAAGAGCTAGGGGGACTCATTAGCATAACTCATTAGCATATGCCACACCCCCTGACATCACCGGAAGTGTGTCCTCCCCACAGCCGGCGGCGACCTCCAGCGGGCACCAGCAGGGAGCTCCAGGCCCCGCCCTCCCGCACCTCACCCGGGGGGATGGCGTCCCCCCGCATCCCTCCCCAAATGACCCCTGGTCAGGTCATTTCTCCTTTGAAAAGACTTTAACCCAAATTGCTTTCCTGTTTCCTTAATCTAGAATTGGAGAAGGACTCTGTTAAAAGCTTGTTGCCATATTGGTGTCTGGTATGTCTGGAGGAGCTGGCAGACACTGCAGGGGTAAAAGGGTGTAGCAGTCTTTGTCCTTGTCTTTCCCCTAGGATAGCAGGAGCACAAGAACTTGGTTATTTTCTCTGCATATTTTATCCAGGTAGTAAAAGCTGGCTCTCTTTGTCACAGGGTTGACCAACTCTTACCACTGTATACATATTTGTGGCACTTGGTTCAGAATAGGGAACCAAGTTACAAAGGATGATTGAGCGATATGAAATATTTCCTCCTACATTCTAAGCGAACGTATGATCTAGTGACACAGTGTGTCTCACTTGTAGCATTTTGCTTGCATGTAATTAATAGGTTGTACATCACAGTTTTGTCAAAGAGAAAGATGTCAAATGGCAGCAGGTGGACTTTTTTGTGGCTCTGTAAAAGTTTTAAATAAGGGCAACAAAATAACATTTCAAGAAATAAATGGACATGTGGATTTTTAAAAAAATGGAAACCCAACTTGCAATATCAAAGAAGCAGAAGTCTGTAATAGTATTCCCCATCAAGGGCCAAAATCAAATAAACTCTGTGGGTTCAAAAATTGTATATCTGCTTGCTGTTGATTGCCATTAGGTTAAACAAATAGGGAACTGAAACTTCCACAGTGTTCCACGGAAGAATCTTTGTGTGTCCCAGGATTTTCTCGTGACAAGTTTGGTAGGACCACGGCTTGGAGTTAGAACAGCTATTTTGCATGCACAAGGTCCTGGGTTCAATCCCTACTAAAAGAAATTGGTAGTAAGTGATGTGAAAGATCTCTGCCTGAGACTCTGGAAAGCCAGTGCCAATTAGAGCAGAAAAAGCTGACCTTGACAGTCAAATGGTCTGACCGAATCTCTTCATGAGTATTCAGGTTAGATCCAATAAACTCCTTTACAACAGAAGTGGTGCCCTAGCTAATATGCAAGAGGAACAAACAGACAGCAGCGACAAAATTATGTTATTTATTTCTTTATTTCCTCTTTTTCTTCAAATATGGCAACAACTTTGGTGGGCATAACAGACCTGCAACATCGGTTCACTCGAACGCCTATTTTTCTTTCAGCACTTGAGGAATCTTCAAGAGGGGTCCACACATAGCAAACATAATTCCACACCCTGACATTCTCCAAGATAGATGTGCTCTTCTCAAAACTTGGAGAAATCTGGGATAGTTCTGAAGAGAACCAGTTTCTCTCCAGAGACTTCTGTGGAACCCCCAGCTGAGCATCTTGGGAGAAGAGGCCAGGCTGACAGCTATGTGGAAGGTTGGGGAAGTCTGATGAGATCCCACTTTCTCTCTGATAGCCTCTTCGAACCCTCTGTAGTTGGATATTGTTCACATCTTGTTGAATGAGGTACGCATACTCCCGGTAGGCTGGCAGGTTAAGAAGCAGCAGCCTAACTCCATACCCAAGTAGGGGATGTTACCCAGCATGTACAATTTCCCTCCTGCTTCCTCTGTGCTCTCCTTTGCTCATTTTGCCTCAGGGTGTGACATTCCGGGTGGAACGAGGCGAGTTGGTCATTGCCCGTATCCTGCATGGTGGTATGATTGACCAGCAGGGGCTGCTGCACGTGGGTGACATCATCAAGGAGGTGAATGGGCAGGAGGTGGGCAGTGACCCACGGGCACTCCAGGAGGTGCTGAAGAATGCCAGTGGAAGCGTTGTACTCAAGATCCTGCCAAGTTACCAGGAGCCGCACCCTCCCCGCCAGGTAGGGCACCCTAATTTAACAACTATCCCCATCCCTGATCTGTGGTATTTCTGAATGGCATCTCTCTTCTTGAACCTGATGGGATCAAAGGACACATCCATTTGCAGTTGTCAAGAAGGGTTTGCTTTTTCTGTTTGATTCTCTGCATTTTGTGCTAGTTTTCTTCCATTCTTTCTGGATTCCTTTGTTTCTTTGCTATTTTGGGGAAGGCTGTATTCCTGAAATGGTTTTTATTATGTTCTAAGATTAGGGCAGTTAACTAATTTTTTAAAACTCCTAATTTGATTATATTATCTGTATGGTAATTTACATGTTATCAATGTTTCAGTACTAGAAGCTCTACAACTCAATATAAGCTTTTGTTAATTCAGCTGCTGGCTTGCGTAAATTAAGCTTGCCATCTGAAAGAAAGACCACCACCCCACTTACTTAGCTAAAGCCACAAAATGTCTGATCAATTTTGTCAGCCAATTGAGGTCTCCTTGAACATGCACCACCCTCTGAGAAACCCTTTCTAGATGCTGCTGTCATTTGAGTCTGATCTCCAAATAGCTTCCTGACTGCATTTGATATCCAAAGAGGGGCAACTGCCTAAGGGTGGAGGTATATCAGCCAGGAAAGGACCTGCAGTCCTTTCAGAACTCAGTAGTGGGCAGAGCAGTGGGTTGACCACCTCCAGGAAAGCAGTTCAGCACCAGAACAGAGAGGAATGCAGTGAATGACTAGAGTCAGCACCTTGGACAGCTCACTGCATGAGCTATAGACTAGATTAGCCAGAAAGAACCTTGGACAGGGTGCCGCACTGGTACCCCAAAGTGTTGTTCTGGTATTGGTCTGGAGCAACTGTGGGCTGACAATAGTCCAAGTATTTAGTCAGGGAGGTGTGCACACGTCTAAGGGGCAAACTACATATTATGTTTCCCAAGTGGTTGCCACAGGTGTAGTGTAGAGAGCCAGTGGTTAAGTGGTTAAGGGGTAGAGAGCCAGTGTAGTGTAGTGGTTAAGTTGGCTGCAACTTGACAGCAAAAAAGAAAAGAAGAAAGAAGTATGTACCTCACTCTGAGCTCTTTGGAGGAAGAACAGAATAAAAACGTAATAAATAGAAAATGACACAATGGGTGCAGGTGACATTTTCTGCAAATCTGAAGCACTGTCAAGCTTGCCTCCTAGATCTTATGCTTATCTGAAAAGACAAGCAAATCCCAATATTACTAAAAGGAAACATGGATCCTACAGAAACCAGCTCTATTACTCCCATCAATGCCTTGATGAAACTATGACTCCCCTCCACATTTCTTTAAATTGCTGATCTTGCTACTGTTTCTGACATTTCCATTCCTTCTTTCCACTTTAAAAAAACAGTCTGCTTTTTCCTACACTATTCCCTACATTTTTCTAACTCCTCTCTTTTTAAAAATGCCTGAGATGGATTTGCACTAATGGTTCTGATTGATTTTTCTGAGATATTGGTGGGATTGAAAAGGTCCCATCTTCTGCTGTGTTTCCTTGCAGAATGCTGTGTGTGCTGTGAAATCACAGGTTTCCAGTAGTGTGTGTTAAATTGGTCAAGTTTTCCCTGCGAAGCAACTGATAATATGACCTTCACCTCTAAGCAAAACTAGCAGACTCCTGCTCATGAAATCCTCTTGTGTTCCTGTCTTAGTGGTGAGGTGTGTTTGGTCCATCCAGACTGGTGTTGGGGAGGCCTTTTTCCTACACTATTTGCTCCTCAGGCCATATAAGAGCAGCTCCTGGGAAGGGACACATACTTTGTGGGTCTCTAAATTCCCTGCTGGGCAGCCACAGTAAGCTGATGATGTAAGAAAATGCAGTCAAAACACCTGAGAACTTAACTACATGTTAAATTTTCTCTGTTAAGTCCCTGGGTTGGGTCATACAAAAGGAAGAAGAGAAGAGATTGGATTTATACCCCGCCCTTCACTACCCGAAGGAGTCTCAGAGGAACTTCCAATCTCCTTTCCCCTCCCCTTCCCACAAAACAGACACCCTGTGAGGTAGGTGGGGCTGAGAGAGCTCTCTCGAGAACTGCCCTTGAGAGAACAGCTCTGAAATAACATGTGACTGGCCCAAGGTCACATCAGCAGCTGCATGTGGAGGACTGGGGAATCAAACCCAGTTCTCCCACATTAGAGTTTGTGCTCCTAACTACTACACTAAACTGCCATTTTCTGGAACAAGGATGGTCTTAGGCATAAGACTTCCATAAGACTTGAGCCCTCGGCTGTGTGTGGGGAGGTACTACCCTGCAGCCCCAGATGCTGGTCCGGCTGCCCCTGATATGCCAGAGCTTTACTCTGGATACTGCTTCCAAGGCAGCACATGAGTGAGCGAGCTGGCTGCCCAGACCAGCAGCATCCGTGGTGGACAAGTTGGCTGAGGTGGCTGAGCAGCCACAGCCTGATCTTCTTCCCTTCCCACCTTTCCAGGATGGATCTGGGGGGAGGAAGCAGTGCCCTGGGAGTGCAATCCCAGCTTTGCCTCTTTACCACTGCCACCACCTTCCATAGCACAGCAGAGATGCAGCCCAAGCCAGGGTGGCAGGGAGTGGAACCAATGGCCATGACTCCCTCCTCCAGCCCCACCGAGCCTATGGCACTGGTCAGGCAGCCCCCAGAGGAGAGCCCTCCCTACCTCTTCATCGGAAGCGGCTTCAGCTACGTGGCAGTGAGTAGACCCCATCCTTGGATTTTGCCCAGAATCAATAAGACTGTTTCTGTTCTGGGACCTTATGTTTCTCAGATACACAGGACTGAGACCACCAGGAATGGAGAGGAGGGGGCTTAGTGCTTCCCCCCCCCCTCTCCATTTTTTCTGACCTGAAATATCTGCAGGGTGCCACCCTTTGCTGTGTTGGGGGAAATGGCAAATATTTATTTTCATATTTTTTTAACGTTGGGATTTTTATCCTGCCCGGGCCCAGGGCGGCTCACATCATATCGCAAAACAATACATGAATTCAAACAATAACCCATTAAAACATCTGTATTAAGTCAAATTCAAACAGCATTAAACTTTAAAATATAACCAGTCTGAGTACCTGAAAGCAGCAGTGAGGGATGTAAATCCGATACACAGTAAACTCATGCCAGAGGAGAAGCAACAAATCAGTCAGATGGAAACGAGCGCCACTCTTGGAGCCCAAGAATTATGACTCATTCCCTAGATGTGGGCTGTTAATTCTAGAGATATAGCCATATCGGAGCACAGAACACCCCCAGCAGGGCTACTAGTGGTTCCTTAGGGCCATCTGAGGTCAGGAAAATGGCAAGGAGGGGATCTCTAAGCCCTCATTCCTAACTCACTGAAGTCCTGACCTGAACCATGTGCCTGGAAATGACAGGGCTCTCAAAACAGTGTGGGAGATGTACCCTTGAAAGATGTACCCTTGAAAGATGCAACATGTAGCTGCTTCCACTCTGACTGATGGAGACCTGTGGTAAGCTGTCCTGCTTCCTGGTGACTATGCCAGATCGTGGCACCTCCTCTGGTATCAGGGTTATGTGCTCAGTTAAGTGCAGCTGAGCAGAGTGATGGAACAACATGCGGTATAAAACAGGACTTTTTAGCCTGCCCTTGCTGTGACGAATGACAAGAAGTCATGTGAATTCGTTACAGCTGTGTTTTTAATTAGACTGTTCGTTGATTAAGGCAATCTTAGTTGATGAACGGTGTGTTTGTTGATTCAGTTTGCATGTTAATAAAACAAGCTGGGAAGATGGAGTTGCCAACAGACCTGGAGAAAGATGCCCTATCCCTTTAACAGATGTTATCGATCAGGTGATGCTGTTTATCTCCATGCCCTGAAAAGCTTCAGCTGCCCATTTCCACACATGACACCTGTGCTAAAGTAGGGTTGCCAACCTCCAGGTGGCGCCTGGATATCTCTTGTTATTACATTTGATCTCCAGATGATCAAGATCAGTTCCCCTGGAGAAGAAGAAGAAGAAACATAATAAGAAGAGGAGGAGGAAAAGACTGGATTTATACCCTGCCCTTCACTTGGAGTCTCAGAGCAGCTTACAAACTCCTTTCCCTCCCCCTCCCCACAACAGACACCCTGTGAGGTAGGTGGGGCTGAGAGAGCTCTGAGAGAAATGCTCTTTCAAGAACAGCTCTGACAGAATTATGGCTTGCTCAAGGTCACACCAGCAGCTGGAAGTGGAGGAGTGGGGAATCAAACCCGGTTCTCCCAGATTAGAGTCCGCACACTTAACCACTACACCAAAACGGCTGCTTTGGAGGGTAGACACAATAGCATTATACCCTGCAGAAGCCCCTCCCCTCCCCAAACCCTGCCCTCTCAAAGCTCCACCTCCCAAATCTCCAGACATTTCCCAATCCAGAGCTGGCAACCCTAGTTGAAGGGATAGGATATTCTCTCCTGGCCTGTTGGCAACACTCTCTGAAGAAGAAAGCCCTTTTTTTGTTCAAAGGATGCATGTGTATATTATGGCAAGCACCGTCTCAGAGCAGGCATTTCCTCCTGTTTGTGAGAAAAGAAGGACTGCTTCTTCTAAACAGGTGTCTGAAATGTTTGTGAGCGCTTGCATTGCAAAGGACATTTAAAACAACAGCTGCCTGATCAATAGGAGATGTGTGTTGAATCTGTCAAGCTGAATGCTGCAGTCCAACTGCACAGCTTTCTTTAGAGTTTCCACTATGAACCATGCTACCACTTCATCACACCATTCCTTTTTCAAATGGAGAAGGTTCTGTCAGAGAGTATTCTGTGACTGCCACGTTACTAAGAGCCTATTGCTTTGAGCAGAATGAGAGTAGTTACCCCTTGGTCTACTTCAAGTTCCCAATGAGTAGGGATGAGTGGTGTAATGTGAATTCCAGTTTTAGGGATTGATTAAGCCAAGGGATGCCACTTACCTGCTTATGGTAGAAGTTCTGCTACCAGTGCTCCAGTGTCCCCCACACTAACTCAGTAGATCAGTTGGGGGGATGGGAGAGGGGGGGAAGCTTTCATTGATTGATGTTGTGATGTCACTTCTAGGTTTTACCTGGAAGTGTTGTCATGATGCTCTAGGAAGTCACTGAAACTCTACAGTTAAGCCCAGAAGCTATTTCACAACATCAACTGATATTTCCCCTTCCCATTCTTCACCCCCTAAAGCTCTCAGTGTTGAGGCCAGAGGCCTAGCAACCCACAGTATGTCTGACTTCTGAGCCCTCAAGTGGAGGGGAGAAAGATCTCTTCTGGATGAGTCTGGCTCTTGGACAAAACTCCCCTGGTCAAGCTTCCTTTCCCATCCTTTTTTTAATAAAGGTTTTATTGGCTCCCTTAAAGAGGGGAGGTATTTCGCTTAAAAGAAAAAAAGGAAGGGTAGACAGTGGGAGAAAGAGAAAGCTGAGTGATATATAAACTGGTAAATTAAACTGTTAGTAATGTCCAATTAATCTTCTTGGGCTTCTTCTCTGTGTTGTCAAACTTCTTTTCTTAGTCCTGTTACATGTAATTCTCTGTTAGTATGTTAGTAATGTTCCTTTGAGTTTCTGTTAATAAAAAAGATCTCTTCTGTGCACATTCAGAACCGCTTCTTTGCGTGCTGGGTACTTTTACTATCGCTGACGTGGAGGAGCTTCCTCTGTTGTCTTCTCCTTCCGGCTTGTTAGATCCTCCTTCGGGTTGTTGTTAATAC
>NW_015167146.1:56005-72247 GCF_001447785.1 Gekko japonicus | reverse complement strand
CTTCTCCGCTCGCTTTTGTCCAGCTCCGACATCTTTTCTTTTTTGTTTACTTTTAGAAAGTTCTTAAAATGTGCTCCAGAGAGACAAAACTTTTTCCCGCTTTGTTTCAAATACATCAAAGGAAAACATCACTATCCGCTCAATTCATTCCCCCCCCCTCCTTTTCTTTTTCGCTTATACAGATGGAGGATTAACCTCTTCGCCTTTTTCGCTGGGAGGGGGGGGAAACAATTTTTAGTTCTCTTTCTCTGCATTTTGACAACTCACAGTTAAGCCGATCTTTTCTTTTCTTTTTCCATTTTTGCGGATGGTCGCTTTATCACTCGGTGACGTCTGGTGGCTCCGCTAAACCCCGTTCGGGGTCGCTCACGCAGCAAGGTCCAATGGGGCAGGGCATGGCGGGAGCCTCGTTCTCCGACCTCTCGGCCGAAAGAGCGACTCCCCCCTAGTGCGCCCTAAAGCGCCCCGGATCCGAGCTCCTCTCTTCTGAGGTGCTCGTTCGGGTCTCCGCTCGTGCGGATTCCCTCCTCCACCGCGGGCGGGCAAGACGCCCTCGGGAGCGACCCGAGGATGCGTCCACCATTCGCGGGAGCCAGACCGGAAGCCCAAGCTTCCTTTCCCATCCTGACCCATCACACACCCAACTCCTTGTAGTTCAAAAGTGAGTTAACACTCAGGTGCTTATAGCAAAGTGGCATGAGAATATAATAAGCAGATACCAACATGATTATGTCGGGTCTACAAATGTTCCCAAGACTAGGGGAGAATGCATTCCTGTCACAGACAACTTTAGATCTGGGTGCGCTGCAAACCAGCCTCGGTGAATTTGGTTTTGACCTCCTGCGGCAATCCCATGTTTTATGATTACAAGGCTCCACTGTCCTGGTCTTCCTGAAAAATCCCAATATCTTCCAGCCCTTCGGAGTACAGGACAGGAATTAGAAAAGATTGGCTGTCCCAAGAACAGCCCATCTGGGTTTCCCAAGAAGAGTGTTGTGTAGCTCAGCTATTAATCAGGAAATGCCTTATCTCCAATCACAGCCTACTGAACATGGTTTATTAAGGTTAAGACGGGTTGGCTAGAAAAAATTAGGCTAGCTAAGAAAATAGAAAAAAGAGTAAAGCTTCGAAATCAATGTGGGTTGGGAGGTGCGAGATTACCAGTTAGTCTGTGAGGATTGGTGGACAACAGGGGGAGGGAGGAGAAAGGAACATTCCATTGTGCCAGTGGACAATTTAGTCAGAATCCAACTCTCTCTTTCTGATGTGGTATCCTCTCAAGGATTCAGTTCTTTCCTTCTGGTCTAGGTCATATGCCTAGGGCTAGATCCCGTGGTGAAAGGCTAATTTATCTTTATGTTCCTGCTTTTACTCTTAAAATAATTCCCACTTTTTGGCTCTCCCATGAGATCTTAATGGAACATCCACACAAAGCTGCCTTCAGAGAGCCAGTTTGGTGTAGTGGTTAAGAGTGGCAGACTCTAATCTGGAGAATTGGGTTTGATTCCCCACTCCTACTTATATTTATACAGTCAGCTGGGTGACCTTGGGTCAGTCACAAGTTCTTTCAGAGCTGTTCTCTCAAGGGCAGTTCTCTCACTCAGCCCCACTTACCTCGCAGGGTGTCTGTTGGGGGGATAAGAAGGGAAGGAGATTGTAAGACGCTCTGAGATTCCAAGTGAAGGGCAGGGTATAAATCCAACTCTTCTTCTCCTCCTTCACCTTCCCCTCTTCCTTCCCCTCCTCCTCTTCCTCCCTTGGTCGGTCAGCATTGTCTACTCTCACCAGAGCAGTTCTCCAAAGTCTCAGGCAGAGGTGTTTCGAATCACCTAGTATCAGATCCTGTACACTTGAGATGCCAGGAATATATAAAGCAAAGGCTATAGCACTGAGCCATGCTCTCCCCACTCCCTTATTCATTTTACAGGTTTTGTTTTAGCTGCTTTCTGTCAAAATAAAGACACCCCCCTCCCAGTTATACCTCCCTGTTGGTGTGTTGAGTTCAGCTCTTGAATTGCAGGTGGGCAGGAGAGGGCTGGGCCCCCCCTGTCTTTCTGATGGCTCCCTGAACTACAGGTTTTTTAAAAAAAACCCAAAGAGGAACATGGTTTGGCCATGACTCAGTAAGGATCCATCCACCTTTTCATTTCAGTCACTGGAGCACCATTTGAGTGTTCAGAGAGGAAAGAGGCTAAGTTAATTTGGCCACTGATCTACCAGGTCCCATTCATGAATAATTACGGTTTGGAGGAGATGCTGAGTGTGGAGCCAGGCAGTGATTACTGTCCACATCTAATTCCTTAGTCATCATCTGCTACTGCATAGTCATCATCTACTGAAACTGAAGGCTGTCCTTTCTGAAGCTCAGCCTGGTAAAGAGGGCTTCATTCAGTACAGCCCTCGGAAAGCAGCAGAGAAAGATCTCTTGTTTCTCGAGATCCTTTAGCTGGGGATGTGAATAGGAGTCCTGCATGCCAGACACGCTCTCTACCACTGAGCCCTGTATTATCCATAACAATAAGAAGTAATAAATCACCACATGGGACTAAATGGAAGAGCTTGAAGGTCAGCAGGCTTTGGCCTTGCTGGACCTTCTCACTTTAGAAATTAAGCACCGCCGTCAGACTCAGATAGGGTCTTGGATAAATCGTGTTGCTAGAGCTTGTTCTCTGGGATTTTCCCCCCTGTTAGCCAGAAGCTAATCACCAACTGGTAAATTGTACCATACACTCACCCTGGCACAATGCCACTCCCCCCTAAGGTTGCCAACCTCCCACTATTACAATTGATTTCCAGATGACAGAAATCAATTCCCCTAGAGAAAGTGGCTGCTCTGGAGGGTGGACTCTAAGGACATTGTACCTTGCTGAGGTCTCTCCCCTCCCCAAACCTGGCCCTCCCCAGGCACCACTCCCCAAAAATCTCTAGGTATCACCCAACCCAGAGGTGGCAACCCTATTCTAACCCCATAGACTCTGTTCTCCAAAGCAGTCATTTTCTCCAGGGGGGGGGACTGATCTCCCTGTCCTGGAGACCACTTGTAATTCCAGATCTCCAGGCTCTACCTGGAGGTTGGCAAACCTAATTGTATGCCACCTCGAGGGCTCTATTTCAAGGGTGGGGGAAGAATGCTTCAGTTAAAATGTTTGCTTAAAAAAAAGAATTAAACAAATTAAGCCACATAAAGGAGAATCAATCCCCCGCAAGATGCATGAACTGCCTGGAACAACAGGATGATATGGGAGATGAGCAGAGCATGGGTGCATTTGCAGGAGTGCCCACTTGTGGGACGGTATTGATGTGGGTTCAGAATAGTGCCTCGCAAAGCTAGGAGCCTGCCGGTGGGGGGATCGAGAGAGCCAGAAAGCCCAGCGGATTGTGGAATGAAGTAACCGCAGTTCACTGCCTGCCACCCAGCTCCTTTCAAGAGGAGGAGGGGAAGGGAGGATGACGTCAGCTGCAGGAATGGAGCGGGGGGGGGCTTGTTTTCATGTGGATATAATCCTTCTCCTCTTGTGCCAGCAAAGAGGATTATTTCATACCAGTAAGCAATAAAAAGGGATGGTCGCTGAAGACAGGCTAGGAAAAGACACGGGGAGGGGAAATGTTTGTGTTCGTATCAGATGGCTACTTGGGAGGAGTTTGTGTTCCCCGGGAAATTCTGGGCCGAACTGGAAAGCCATTTTTTACCTTTTCAGGGTCAAGCTTCACATGGTGTGTCATTCCATGCCTCTGAAGCTAAACAGCTGGTCCTTTAAAAAAAAAAAAAGCTCCTTTGGGAGGAGGTGATCTGAAGCCGAAAAGGGGGGGTTAACCCTTTCTCTGCTCCCAAACGCCTCCTGCCCCTTTTCCCTTGGGTCCAAGTATGTAGTCTTCAGCATATAAACACATATGAAGCCCCAAGGAGAGGGATAGCTGCTTGATAGGGAAGGTGGGGAAAATATAGGTTCAAATTAACCTCTAGGTTCGGGCTTCTGCACAGTTCAGGTTTTGCTAGATGTATATATATATAAATTTAGATATTGCGAACCACTGCTTTTCTCCCTGGGTGTGATGCCCAGTACATTCCATGGCCATTCCCCCCTCGTCTGTCTTATCCTTACAATAATCACCCTGTAAGGAAAGTTGGGTGTGTGTGTGAAAGGTTGCATAGCAAGCTTTCTTGACAGAGTGGGGATTTAAACCTCAGTCTCTCAGGTACTAATGTTAGTTGTAGGGTTTCTAGGTCTGGGCTGGCAAGCGGCAAGAGACAGGAAGGAGGTCTTTGGCAATGGTACAACATTGTGGAAGTGACATCATGGCTCTCTAGGAACCACTGGCAACTCTGTGGTAAAACTCAAAATTGTTTGGCAATTCCTAGAGGGGGACTGATGTCACTTCTGGGTTTTCCCTGGAAGTGACATCACACCATTGGTCTGATGGCCATCTTAATTTTTTTCCCTCTCCTGTCACCACTCTAAGTGCCAGTGGAAAACAAATCAGGGAGTATGAAATGCTTCTAGGTTTGAACTAAATCTGGGTTGCCAAATCTGGGTTAGGAACTTCTTGGAGATTTGGAGATGTAATCTGAGGAAGGTGAAGTTTGGAGGCAGGATTGCCTGGTCCTACCTGGCTGCCGGTGGGGGGATCCAGGCTCTGCTCCGGGATCTTGCATGCATGCCACGATGATATCACCCAGGAGTGATGCTCTAGTTTTGGGGCAAAACTCTATGGTTTTTTGCCTTCAAAACCATAGAGTTTGCCCAAAAACTAGAGCATCACTCCCCCGACATCCCCAGTGCTATGACATCACTTCCAGGTAATGTCATCATGTCTGGAACATCACCCAATGATGTCCCTCTTTGGGGGTGGGGTTTCTCCCACTTGCCAACTGGCCGGCAGTGGATTGAAGCCCCCAAAAGCAGGGGAATCCCTGCTGGGAACTGGGAACTGAGAACCCTATTTGGAGGAGAGAGCTCAGCAGGGTATAATGCCATGGAGTCCACTCTTCAAAGCAGGCATCACATCCAGGGAACCTGATCTCTGTAGTCTGGAGATCAGTTGCAATTCCAGGAGATCTCTAGGCCACCCCTAGAAGTTGGCAACCCTACTGGCACCTTTGCTGAAATTAAACACTGGTTTGCAGGACTGGGAATTTTAGGAGGTTGTGAACCAAGGCTGTCTCCACTTTCCTTCTAAACAGGCACTCAGCCTTGTGGCACCTTTAAGGCCAGCAAACGTTTATTCAAGGTATGAGCTTTCGTGTACAGGCCCACTTCCTCAGATACATTCAAATGGAAGTCAACAGTCCATATATATATAAGGCAGATGCCTTTACATAAGTGAATAGCAAATTAGCATACAACTTAATGAAGATGTTTTGACATATGCAAAGATTAAACAGCAATGTAAGTTTATATGGTCACAATATGTTTGGATTTAATTACCTGGGGGGGGGGAGCAGAGCAATAAATATGCCAGAGTAGGAGACTGGTGTGTAAAAGTATCCTTCTCAGTTGTTAAGAGCAGGGCTATTTTTGGGCAGGAACGCACAGGAACGGAGTTCCGGCTGGCTCCTGAGTTGGCCATGCCCAGCAGGAACTCATTAGCATAATAGGCCACACCCAACAGCAGGAACTCATTAGGATTGGCTACATTAGAGGTGTGTGGCCTAACATGCAAAGGAGTTCCTGCTACAAAAAAAGGCCCTGGGTTTTGACAACAAACAAGGTAAACAGAATAAGGAGCAAAAGGTGGGTGTGGCTGGATGACCACACTTCTGGTAACATGGGGTTGTGGCCTAATATGCTAATGAGCTGTGCTGTCAGGGGTGTGGCCTAATATGCTAATGAGTTCCTGCTGTTGGGTGTGGCCTATTATGCTAATGAGTTCCTGCTGGGCTTTTTCTACAAAAAAACCCCCTGGTTAAGAGTAATTGAGACCCTGTTGTTACACTCCATCCATCTCCTGGACTCAAAATTTGTTCTGCTTCAGACCAACACGGCTGCCCTCGTGGCCCGAAGCCTGTGCATTTTTAAACTAATGTCCTTCCTCATTTCTTCTCTGCTCATGCTTCGATGAAGGGAAGGGGGGGGGGAGCAGAACAGTTTGGACAGGCAGGCTTAGACATGACCTGTTTCCCAGGAGACGTCAGCAGTCCCTGCAGATGGATGCAAACAAAAAGAGTCTGTGATGGGAAGGAGAGAGAGGAGCGCTGTTCTCTCACCACCTTCCACCGCTAGGATTCATTGTTTCGGGGAAGAGATGTCTGCGGAAGGGATCCTGTACCAGACAGCCATGCTTCTGTATCAGCAGCTTAGTGTGGGGGCTGGAGATCTCCTCCTGTTACAGCTGATCTCCAAGCAATAAAGACTGGTCCCCCTGGAGAAAACAGCAACGTTGGAGGGTGGAGGATGGAGTTTATGGCATTGTACCCTGCTGAAGCCCCTCCTCTCCCCAAACCCTGCCCTCCTCAGGCTCCACCCCCAAAATCTCCAGATGTTTCCCAACCCAAAGCTGGCAACCCTCGAATGCAGCAGTCCTCCATTCATATCTCACCTCTGCTGTGAGCTAGGGAGGTGGAGGGGTTAGAATGCCGGACTAGGGGGATCTCGGAGGCCCCTGGGTTTAAATCCCCCCATTGTCCTGTAGCGGGCTGGATGACCCTGCACCATGTAGCACCGCCTCAGCCAAGCCTATCTCACAAGGTTGTTGTAGCTGTGAGGATGCAATCAGGGTGGGAGAACCATGAACACTGCCCTGGGCTCCTGGAGGGAAGGGGTGGGGTTGCCAACTCTGGATAAGAAAATTCCTGGAGGTTTGGAGGTGAAGCTTGGAGAAGGCACGGTTTGGGGAGGGGATATAGTTTACTCTCTAAAGGAGCCGTTTACTCTGGGAGGACTGATCTCTGTAGCATGGCAATCAGGTGGAATCCCGGGGAACTCAAGGCCCCACCTGGAGGTTGGCAACCCTAGGAAGAGGAATTAAAATACTCCAGATGCATAGATAGAACCTACTAGTCAGCAAGTCACTATTTCTCAGATTCTGTCTCTCCCCCATTCCCACGTGCAATACAGGGATAACATTACCAACCGACTTTGCTGGGTTGTTGCAAGGAATAAAACCAGGGGTTTCTGACACACTTCCTGTAAGGTCAGGGGGTGTGGCATATGCAAATAAGTTATGCTAATGAGTTGTGCTAATGAGTTCCTGCACCTCTTTTTCTACAAAATGACCCCTGATAAAATAATGTAATGTGCAAAGTAATTTGAGAATCGAAGGTACTAAATGTTCTTGCTGCCATCTCCGGCTTCCTCCGTTGGTGTTTAATTGTGTTTTCCTAAGAAAAGTTACACCTTTCTAAATCTACTGAAGTCAATAGGCTTAGAAGGGGGTAACTCTGTTTAGGATTATACTGTAATAGCTGGATTTCTCATGTGATTCTGTAGGGGATTTAAAAAAAATATTTTGGTGGAAGCTTTCTTCAGAAAGTAGTGCCAGAGTTCACTCTTGTCTGGAAGCTGAGGGATGCCAATTTGTCTTTTTTTACCAAGCTCTGCCCTTGCCTCTTTAAATAGCAGTTTGATCTGCTGTCATAGAAAGCTGATAAAGATGCTATATTTAATAACAGCTGTATGTGTTGAAGCCAGCAATTTTTTGTGGCAGGAAAATAGGCATTGTCTGCTGCAGGCCAAGCAGCTGTTAAAGACATAGGAACCAGACAGGCCATTTTTTGCTAGTCAGTTCAGTTGGCAACAGCAACCAAAGCAGCCATCTTTGGGCTATGGCTGCTAATTAGTAAGGCGAAGGCACTCTGCACACTTCTTACTATCGCATCTCATGTTCCCAGGAGTATTGGAAACAGATTCCATAGCTGTGCTCATGCTCAGAGTGAGCTGTGGTCGAATGCAGTGAGCAATATGGGGAAACTTCAGCTGATGCCTGGATCCCCAGGCTAGCACATGGAATCAGCAAAAGCTTTGACATTTAAGAATTTGCATTCCAAATCTGGTGGCAGATGTTGGCCGATTAGTTGATTAATTTTGCAGCACAGAAGATAATAACCCAGTGTTTCCTTTCTTTGAGGCTGTTCTCTTTCTGATATTTTCCTCTATTTTTTTTAAAGACATGCTTTTGTTTTAACAGGGGGCAGGTCGGTCCTGCTGGGCTGCCACCCTGAATGGATGCTGGTGTCTGGGGTTGAGCTAAGCCAACCTTTGTCCGGGTTGCCATTTGCCTGCAGGAACAGACCCCTGCCCCTTTAAGAGAGGCTTTGCAGCGTGTTGTTTACGACCTGTGCAAAACTTTGCCCATTTCCAGGCATTAAGCCTTTCAAGAGACCTGACGTTTGTACCATTGTTAACTATTGAGGGCGGGAAAACACATTTTCATTTGACACAATTGTGGGGGAGCGAGGAAGAATAAATTGCCTGTTTTTCCATATTTATCCACAGACAGGTGAAAGCCCGGCTTTCTTTGCTTGTGTGTGTGAGTTCTTACTTTGGAGGCGATGGGGGAAGGGGGTGGAGTTTGGTGGGGGTGACCTGGGACAATCAGAAGGGGAGGGGTGAAGTCTTCGAGAGGGGAGAAAGTAGAAGACCAGGGACCTTGATGCGAGTGAGCGTCACTGAGCAAATCCATGTGTTAGTACCACTGGAATAAATTTAATTGGTGGGGGGGACTAGACATTTTTTTTTGCCAGTCCTGTTGTCCACCCTGTGCTGTGGTGGCTGCCAGCTTTGCAGGGGACCTGACTGTAATGATGGCCATTGGCTTGTGCATGACCTCCAGAGGGCAAATACCTATATGGTATATCCAGGGGTCATTTCCTGCAGGAGCAGACAGGAGCAGAGCTCCGGCAGTAAAGAGCCCAGGGGGCGGGCGCATGCAACAAGCCCCACCCCCTGCTCCCAGCAGCCCTCAGTCAAAGCAAGTAGCAGCCAGGTAAGTTGCAGAGCTCCCCCGGTCCAAAACAGTCCAGTGGCACCTTTAAGACCAAGTTTTATTCAGGTACAAGCTCTCCCTCCTCTGCACCACCACCCCGATAGCTAGCAATCCAAAACAGTCCAGTGGAGCCTGAGCGGTGGGTGTTGCCTTCTGACACACTTCTGGTGATGTCAGGGGGTGGGGCATATGCAAATAATGAGTTATGCTAATGAGCTCCTGCACCTCTTTTTCTACGAAATGACCCCTGGGTATATCAGACTATGCCCCTCATCCCTTGCTGGTAGGGTTTCCAGCTCTGGGTTAAGAAATACCTGGATATTTGGGGGGTGAAGCCCGAGAAGGGTGGGGGCTTGGGGAAGGGAGGAACCTCAGGAGGGTATAATGCCAAAGAGTCCACCCTCCTAAAGCAGCCATTTTCTCCAGGGGGACTGATCTCTATTGCCTGGAGATCAGCTGTAATAGTGGGAGATCTCCAGGCCCTACCTGGAGATTGGCAACCCGAATTGCTGGCCACATCTCCGCTGAGTGGTCCATGCAAGGCTGCCGGCATCATGGATGCAACTCAGGTCAGCTTGCTGCTGGGCACTTGTATCTGATTTTTCTCTCGTTAGAAAAGCAGGGGGGAAAGAGGTATTAAATCATACCTTGTATAGATACTTTATCACACCATCGCAATGCATGCTGTGTACGATACATAGCAATATTTATTTTTACTGATCACTCACTTCATTTATACCCTGCCTTTCTCCTCTAAGGGAACCCAGAGCAGCTTATATTGTTCTCTCCTCCTCCATGTTATCTTTACAACCACCCTGGGAGGTCAGTTAAGCTAAGAAGGTGTGATTGACTCCAGGTCACCCAGCGAGGTTCTGTGACAGAGTCAAACCCGGGTCTCCCACATCCTGGTCTTAACACTTTAGTCCAGAGGTGTCAAACTCATTTGTTACAAGAGCTGGATCTGACATAAATGTTGCTTTGTTGGGCTGGGCCATGTGTTCCATAAAACGTAATGACAGGTACTGGAGATAGAAACTGTATAAAGGACAGCAGCTGGTAAGCTCTGAGTTGCTCTATCCTCACTGCAAGGCCCCATGGGCTGGGAAGGGGGTGCAGAGGAAAACCCGCATGGGCGGACTGGAGAGCCAGCAATGCAGTACTGGGCAGACGCTCCCACGCTGCTTGCCTGCTGCAGATGAGGTTGTTCTGCCACGTGAAGCCAAATAGGGAGTGCCCCTCCCCCCTCCCCCCCCCCCGAGCAGTCTCCCTTGCACTAGTTGCTCGCAGGCCACATAAGAGCCCTGGATGGGCCAGTTCCAACCCCTGGGCCATATGTTTGACATTCCTGTGATCCCTACATCACACTTGGCTTTCTTGCTCTTGCTTTATCTACTGTCTTTAAATCTGATGTATGCTTTTAATCCGTATCAAGGTAAAACACCCCCACACACCCTTTTGTAACTTCTTCAGGGAATTGTATTGCCCCAACACTCAATAAAAGGCAACCGACGTTGTACAAAAATAACCTGCAAGCTTTATCTTTTTAGATTTTTGTTCTGCTCTGACAAAGTTATCTGATTCATTAGCCTGACAGGCTAGGTCCTGCGTAGCCAGCACTCTACTTTCGGCAAAGATTGCTGTTTCCAACTCGGGGCTGAAAGCTTTCTAGCCTCTACAGTTATCTGTCTTGAGAGATAACACTGCACTTTTGATACCCTTTCTATAGTATAACCTATCAGATAGAATAACAGTCAAGCACAGCTTTAACGTTGCAGTCCACCCCTACTGTGTCACCAGGGCTGGCACAAGGATTTTTCCACTCCCTCCCACACTCACCATGGGTAAGCGGCTACCCCCCTCCACTGCACCAAAGGGAAGCCACCCCCACTCATATTGTCCTTGTGCCAGGGCCGTGGCTTGCCATGGCCTTCCCCACAGGAGCCTATGGGGAGGCAAAGAAAGAACCTGGAAAAGGGCTCCGGCCTGCCCATGGCCCCACCTTCCCAACAAGGGGGAGGGAAGAAGGAAGAAGGTCCATTCCTGCCCCTCCTGATGGAGAGAGGGAGGGAGGAATGGAGCAGGACCACCCTGGGCTGCCCACGGGAGTCAGAGGTACTGCATGGGGTGACTGCTTGCTGCAGCAGACCTCGGCACCACCAGCAGGTTTTGATGCCCCTCTGGCTCGGGCTCCCTAGGCAATCACCTAGGTCTGTTTAATGGACAGAGCAAGAGGTGGTGGCAGCTACAAGCATGGAATTGGATAAACATATGGTGCAGAGGTCCATCATTGGCTATTAGCCACAAGGTATAGATAGGAACTCTCAGGCTGGGGCAAGTAATGCACTGTATTCTTGGTGCTTGGGGGGGGGGCAGCAGTGGGAGGTCTTCTAGAGTCCTGGCCTCTCTCAGGCTGGGGCAAGTAAGGCACTGTATTCTTGGTGCCTGGGGGGGGGGGGCAACAGTGGGAGGTCTTCTAGTGTCCTGGCCCCACTGATGGACCTCCTGATGGCACCTGGCATTTTTGGCCACTGCGTGACAGAGTGTTGGGCTGGATGGGCCATTGGCCTGATCCAACATTGGCTTCTCTTATGTTCTTATGTGCCTGACAATGAGGAGATGTTTTGTTTTGTTTTGTCTTGGTGGTGGTTTGTGTGTGTGTGTGTTTGTGTGTAGTTTGTAAGTTTGTTCAGCCTCAGGTGCATCTAAACTAGCCATTGGCAGAATCTGCATTTGTCTTTCCCACCAGTGTCCCAGCCTTTTGACTCCATCTTCAAAAAAGCTGTCTACATTTGGTGTCGTTTTCACACCTCAACAGTGCTAGCATACTTTTGTAGGTCCACATATGTTTATCGTCCTTTCGGGGCAGGTCCACTGTCATTTCACCTCCACACGGCTTTAAAAGAATCTTCTCCAAACAACATTCAAACAGCAGCATGAAAATGATTTAAAAATTCAAATGCAGATTCGGCCATTGTCTCAGGTATTACCACCACTGCCTTTGCTCCTTTTTCTCTTGAGAATCAAGATGACGTTCAGTGGAAACTTTTGCATTGTTTCCCGTCTTTTCACATTTTTTTTAAAAAACAGAAATCTTCCCAGAGCATGGTCCTCCCAATTGTTAACTTAACTGTGTCACTCGAGAAATCTCACTTGGGGCAGAGGAGTCGTCAGTAATGTTGATGATTGTAGACTCATAGAATCACAGGGTTGGAAGGGGCCAGACAGGCCATCTAGTCCAACCCCCTGCTCAATGCAGGATCAGCCTAGAGCATCGCTGACAAGTGTCTGTCCAGCCGCTGGTTAATGTACTAAATGTATGTGCTACAGACCCCTCCTCATTAGCGGGTTTGTGCCTGTGATTATTTTGTGATCTGGTCACGTGATGCGGACTCCGGCCTGTGTTTATAAACTCCCAGTTTGCCACCATCATAATCATACCGTTCAATTTTCCTGGAAACGTGTTAGCGTTAATATCGGGAGGCAGCAGATCGATTGCCTCTCAGTGTTCACAGATTTTGCCATTTGTGCTGATCTCACAAATAAATCCCCTACAAATGGCAAGGGGCTACTCTAACCCCTCTTCTCCCACCTTGTCCTCTTCCACCAGGATTATTCAAGCAAAAGAATCCATTTCCTTTCTATTCTCCCCTCCCCTAAGATCTGTGGAGTCCAAGAGCTCAGAAGCATCTTCCTGTTCTCTACCACCCCTATTGCTGCTCTGGCAAACCAAATGGTCGTCCCAGGTCAGCAGCATGAAATTAACCAACTTGTCAGTTTCACGGTGCTTCCTGGACTCTGCCCCTGGCATGACTTTCTCCAAAACTTCCACTGTTTCACTGAGGAGGGGAAAAGCTCCACTAGTTTCACCACTGCTTTGTGGAGAGGGAAAAGATCATAACCCAGGCAGGTACCCCAGGGAGCCTTCTCTTCCGGAGGTCTGTCTTCCCTTTTACAGGGAGTCTAGGAAACGTGCTGTTTCCCACTGAACAAGACTAATATTTGTATGTGTTATTAGGGTCTTTTTAAAAAAATTGTTGTAGTGTTGCCTGGATACGTTCCCATTGTGGTGTCTGACATGCCAGTTTACTTGCCTTTAATTAACTAATTGGCTAAAAGGTAGTTGCTGGATCAACTATAATGTCTTTTTAATTGAATGACAGCCGTAAGCCTGAATGCTTTGAACAGAAAAGCACTTTCCCAGTTTCAAAGCCGAAAGCAAATGTTGAGGGGAAGCAGAGGACCAGGCCCTTTCAATAGGTGGAGCCATCCCATTGCTGCCTCCCTATGAACCCCCCCCCCCTTTAAACCATCATATCCTCAAGTTTACCATATGTGGTGTCAGGGCAACAATATATAGAGACCCAGTGTGGTGTAGTGGCTAAGAGTATTGGACTCATATCTAGGAGAACCAGGTTCGAATCCTTGCTCATGCCATGGAAGCTCGCTGGGTGACTCTGGGCCAGCCACCCACTCTCAGCCTGATCTACCTCCCAGGGTTGTTGTGAGGAAAAAATGGAGCAGACGAGAATGGTGAAAAACACCTTGGGAAGAAAGGCAAGATATAAATAAATAAATGGATTCTAGAAGAGTGGCCATACTGAATCAGACCAGTGGTCCGTCTAATCTGGAGTCACCTTTCTAACATGGCCAGGAAATGTGACAGGAAATCCCATGAGCAGTGCCTGCTAGCAACAGCCTCTGACTTATGATGGTTCTCCAGCACTTGTCAAGTCAGAGGTATTTAGCCTCTCAACCCAGAGGCCCCATTCAGCTATCATTGATAGGAGCGGCAGCATAAAACACCCTTTTAAAGCCTAAGCCAGTGGACATCTTCACATCTCTTGGCAGTGAGTTCCACTAGTCAACTATTTGTTATGTAGAAGAAGAAGAGTTGCTTCTATACCATGCTTTTCTCTGCCCTAAGGAGTTGCAAAGAGGTTTGCAATCGCCTTTCCTTCCTCTCCCCACAACAGCCACCTTGTGAGGTAGATGGGTTTGAGAGAGTTTGGAGAGAATGGTGACTGGCCCAGGGTCACCCAGCAGCTGCATGTGGAGGAGCGGGGAATCAAACCCGGTTCTCCAGATTAGAGTCTGCCACCCTTAACCACTACCCCATGCTGGCTTCACTTCCTGTATCTGTATTTAGTCTACTGCCAACCAGTCTTATAGGGTGACTCCTTTTTGTATTATGGGGAAGTCATTGCAAGTTTCAATCTTTCCTGGTTAGCAACCCCTTGCATAGCTCATAAGACCATAAGAAGACCCCTGCTGGATCAGACCAGTGGTCTATCTAGTCCAGCATCCTGTCTCCTACGGTGGCCAGCCAGGTCCTCTCCCTCCAAATCTTCCCATGCTGCTTCTCTTCCCTTAGGTCTTTGTGAAAGCCCACTTTGACTATGACCCGGCCACCGACAACCTCATCCCATGCAAAGAGGCTGGACTGAAGTTCATCGCTGGAGACCTTCTTCAGATCGTCAATCAGGATGACCCCAACTGGTGGCAGGTATGGCCCTTCGGGGGCTTTGTGCTGAAGAACTGAGCCATAAGCAGGGTTGGGATCAGGCCTCAGTTATAGGCGAGCTTCAGGGAAACCCTCTGAGACAGCCCATGAATATGTCCACATGGCAGGCAATCGTGATCAGGGAGCTAAGCCAGAGGACTTGCCTGGAAGAGTCTGTTGAAGATGGGAGGGATGAATCAAGGTTCACAGTACTGTGGCTCAGTGGAAGGGCATCTGCTTGGCATGCAGAAGGTTCCAGGTTCAATCCCCAGCATCTCCAGTTGAAAGGATCAGGTAGGAGGTGATGTGAAGTGCCCCAGCCTGAGATGCTGGAGAGCTGCGGCCACTCTGAGTAGACAGTATTGACCTTCACAGACCAAGAGTCTGATTCAGTATAAGGCAGCTTTATTTTATTGATTCAATTGTATTCAAGTGCTTCAAGTGTGTTCAAGTGTAATTGTAAGGAGGAGCTTGAGGGAGCATGGGCCCCTTGGCAAACTACTGCCCATGCTGTTAACCAGCATCAGGGGACAACATTGCTGGGTCCATGACGAAGCTGCCGCCGTGCGATGAAGCTAGCGCCGTCGCCACCAGTTTGTGCCAGCTGCATCCTTTGTTTATCTGCGCCAGAGGCAGGGGAAGTAGTGTTGGCAGTGATACAGTGAGGCAGTGTGACTCCAAAGGAGAGCTTTTTGTTTAGAAGCAATAGACGTTGCATTGTGCCCGTTTGTAGGATGCTGCCCCTTTAAGGATCAAGCTGCAGAGGACAGAGGGGATGCTGGGAAAGAGAAGAGGAAAAACAGATTCTGTTTCAATTAAGTCGCTTGTCTGCCGTGATTGGAAGCCTGTTCTGGCCTTTCCACGGCTAAGTAGCGTGTTCTTGACAAATACATGATGGATTTTTTGCTCGGTCACTCTCTGGTCTGTAGTGCTACAGCAGTAAAGTGAAATTGTCAACTGTCCAGAGCTCACTGGAAGAAATTTAAAGGGAACCAGTGTGATATCTCACCTACGTTTAAATGAGAGCACGGCTGGAGCCATTGATGTAGGGGAGAGGAGGTTTCAATATTTTGATAAATTCCGTACTCCCCCCAAGTGATAATTCAAATAGTATCCAAAATTGAGATCACTGTATGTTCATCTTGTGAGCAAATGGGGTATGCAGGCAGGTGAGAAAACTGTGAGAAGGGAAAGATTTACGGTGACACCTTGGAGACAAAAAAATTTTTCTTCTGTTGTAAGCTTTATCAGGTAAAGGGGTTGACCAGAACCATCTAGATTGGTGGTCTTCAGCCATTGCAGTCCTGGGACTAACTGGGTTACTAGCATATAGTCCCAGGACTAACTGGGTTACAAGAAAGGGGACAGATATGTTAAGTTAGGGTGACGTGCATCATAAGACACAGCTTGTGCTGGCTTTCTGGATTTCAGCTTTGTTAGGAATTTGTGAGGGAATGAATGATTACGGTAAAGACCAGCTCGAAAGTATGTAAGAATTTCAGTATAAAGGAAAACCTTTATTAAAAAAAAACAAAGTTGTGGATTTGTATGGAGAAAGCCTCTCATTCATGGCCCCAGGTTTCTGCCCCCGAAGCTCACATAAACCCCAAACACCAGTTTGGTGTAGTGGTCAAGTGCGCGGACTCTAATCTGGGAGAACCGGGTTTGATTCCCCACTCCTCCACTTGCACCTGCTGATGTGACCTTGGGTCAGTCACAAGCTCTGGCACAGCTGTCCTTGAAAAAGAGCAGTTTGTGTCAGAGTTCTCTCAGCCCCACCCACCTCACAGGGTGTCTGTTGTGGGGAGGGGAAGGGAAAG
>NW_015167146.1:53745-54973 GCF_001447785.1 Gekko japonicus | reverse complement strand
TGGGCTCTTTACTGCCGGAGCTCTGCTCCTGTACGCTCCTGCGGGAAACGACCCCTGACTGGGAGTCTCATATCATTCTTGAGCTAGGCAGACCTCAGGCAGGCAGATTGTTGCCAGTGACTCCAGGTTGCCCTGATCTCGCCTCGGCCTCAAGAACAGAAAAGCCCTGCTGGATCGCAGCAAACACCCCAGCCCAGCATTCAGCAACTGCTTGGTGTTTTTCTCCTACTGCAGCCCTGAGCCCACCAACTGCTGCACCTCCACCCTCGCTCTCTGCCTGGCTTCTGCCCCCCCCCAAGGTCTCTTGCCACCATCCCATCCTGGATGAGCATTTACATATGAATGTCTTGTTTGCAGCAGCTGCTGCTCCATCTCTCTGCTCACCCACCGCAGCATAGTGAGAGAGGCTGGGCAGGTTCCAGTTTAAATTTCACACATGTGCACACAGCTATCCGCAGTGCGTGCACGCATCAGTCCAATGCGCACACATCATGCAAAGTGCATGGTGGCTCTGAAACATAAGGAAGGCAGGAGATAAATGTTTTAATAAATAAGCAACATTTTAAAATAAAAATATTTCTTATATTGTAAACACATTAAAGACCAGTTAAAGTCTTTAATTAAAGGCTAGTTTTCCTGCCCACTTCTGTGGGCATGGAAGTGGGGCTGGGTGGGAGAGCTCAGGTTGACTTTTCCCTAGTCAGTGGACAATGCTACATGCAGGACTTGAAGGGAACAGCCCTTCCCAGTCTCTGGTGTTCAGAGGGATGCATGAAAGGATGGACATTTCATTTGGCTGTCTTGCTGGAAGCCGTTGTTAGACCTTTCATCCATGAAGAAGTCTTGCTGGCTTCTAGAATGGGGAGGAGGTGAAATTTGAATCCACAACTCCAGGAAGAGATTATGATTCCTTGGACTTTGCATCCCAGGACCTCTGCTGAAGACTGCATTCCTGGACAATACTTGTAGCTCCTCCCCCCCCCAGGACTCAATTGGAGCTCCTCCCCCTCCCCAGAACTCATAGTCAGGAAGGTGACAGAGCATTGGCTAGGGGGGTCTTCCATCATCTCTTTCAGCTGCTCTCACTTTCTCTTTTCTTTTTTTTTTTAAGCCCCCGGAGGGGATTTTTTATTATTTTTTCAAACTACAAAAAACTACTACAGAAAAAAACAGGAAGGGGTACTACATATACAGGATAAAGAAAAGATACCCACACTACCTAAAAACC
>NW_015167146.1:41512-52504 GCF_001447785.1 Gekko japonicus | reverse complement strand
CCCTCTAAGCTGAGTCAGTGTGAGCTAGCTTACAGTTTTTTAGCCTCCAGCTCACACATTTTTGTCTTATCTCAGGAAGGATGGCTCCAGAGCAAACTAATTGATGCAGTAACCAAATAACTCGCTCACAACTTTAAGGCCAGTAGCTCACAAAGAAGAATTTTTGCTCACAAGACTCCATAGCTTAGAGGGAACATTGGTCCTTATTCATTGAAAGAAGCCCAAACACGTTCTGGCCTCTGTCTGAGCTGATACCTGCTTCCTCTGTGCTTCCTATGGATAGGGTTTCCAGCCCAGTGCTAGCAACCAGTAGGAATTTGGTAGGGGGGCAGAGACATGTACATGCCGTGATGTCACTTCCAGCGTGAACCCAGAAGCAACACCTTTACATCAGGGCAATGCTCTAGGGCTCCTGGAAAACTCTATGGTTCCAGATTCAGTGAAATCCTAGAGTGTCACCCTAACCTGATGATGACACTTCCAGGTTCATGCCAGGAGTGATGTTGTGGTGTTAGACCAAGCCCTCCCCCCTGATTTTGCCCCCACTGCCCTATTGAATGGCAGCAGGGAACAGAGGTTGTTGGGCTGGGAGGTTTCCCCTCAGAGCAGGAAACCCGGCATACCCTTCCTATGTACCATTAGTGGAGCCATCCATGGCCCTCGATGATGTTCGACCTACAAGCACTCTTTAGAAATGAGCTTTGCACCAGATTGTGCCATTTCTTAGTTCCTATGTCATCCCTTTCTTTTAGAAGTGTTATTGAGACCAGTAACAAAATACTGGTCCCAGTGCCAAGAACTGGAAGGCCTTTCAAAGTCCTCACCTTCTTTGCAGAACAAGTTACCTTCAGCCTTTTTGAAGTTTAGTCCTCACCTTCTTTGCAGAACAAGTTACCATCAGCCTTTTTGAACTCACCTTTCACCCCAGTCTGCAAAAACAATTTTTCTGTTTCCCTACCTTTCTGTATGCACTGTGGGTATAGTGGTTTGTTAGGAGCTGTGTCCACATGTTATTGCAAACATCCACGTGCATCGTAAAACCTGGTTTTTCTCATGATGTGAGCTCAGTCATTCTTATGTTGCGTTCAGTGCATGTACAAATGAATATGTGATTTAAACACCAGATTTATACAGGTTCTGGTCCCTGGTCTCAAGTAAAAAATGAAAGTATGCGAGATGTACATGTATGCACTGTAACATGTGAATAGATCCAGCCATTGCTACTTCCTGGGAAAGCCTGTGGTTTAGGGGAAGTAGAGATCTTTAAAACAAATTCTTAACACCTGTGCCAAACTACAGTTCCCAGAATTCTTTGGGGATGGGAACCCTTGACCTAGTAGGTGATCAGCACTGTACACCTTAGTGTGTTGTCAACAGAGGCTTCACCCTCTGCTAAGCGATCCACATGAACAGAACTGACAGTGTTTACATTTAAAAGCAAAAATCTGTTCTTTATCTGCTTCTCTCTACCTCTGGAATCTCTCATGCACCCCCATGTGGCTGGATTTATGCTTAGCTATGGTTTCAGGATGAGTCATTTTTTATAAAAATCATTCTTTCAGATGACACACATGGCTCTGTGGAGACTCGTTTGAAAGAATAATGCCCCATACTCATAAAGCTGAAATTATTCCCATTTCTCCAAATACACATTTGCCTGCCGAAATTCATATTCTGCTATTTTTTTGTCTATATCCCCAGTCATCAGTGCTTTCAGATTTAGGAGGTAAGGGAAGAAAATCCTCAGTTTGGCAAACTGGTGCTGTGTTTCCTTAAAAATGCATGGGTGGGATTTTTCCAAAACGATTTTTGAAAGTACACTCTAAAATCGAATAGAGAAGACTATTACACATTTTTATTTTTGAAAGTAAATGGTAAATTAAAAATTAGCTTAGACTTTAATGAAGACATGGGAGGTTCTGCCAGGGCAGGCATGTTTGGGGTTGGATCTAGCACCCTCGCACATGGCTTTTGTCCATGGTGGTCCCATGATCTCCATCACAGCCTTTTTTTTTTTGGAGGGGGGATGGTCAAAGGGGACCATCTCCTCCCTTTTTCACCAGAAGAAAAGCTGGTTGGATCCCATTCTTTGGCTGGATCCTGTCTAATGAGTCCCAGAAGGAAACATTTGGGGAAATGGGTGTGTTTAGCCTAGAGAAGGGAAGACTTAAGAGGTGATGTGATCATGCTCTTCACATACCCAAAGGGATGTTCCATGAAACATAAGAACATAAGAGAAGCCAATGTTGGATCAGGCCAGTGGCCCATCCAGTCCAACACTCTGTCACACAGCGGCCAAAAATACTAGGTGCCCTCAGGAGGTCCACCAGTGGGGGATCTAGGAAGAGGGCAAGGACTTGTTTTCTGCTGTTCCACAGGGCACAGACTAGATCCAATGGGCTTATGTCACAGGAGGGTAGAGTTCAGTTCAACATTAGGAGATACATTCCTGATGGTAACAACAATTCAGCAGTGAAACACTGGGAGTCAGTGGGCTCTCTGGAAGCTGTCAAGCAGAATCTGGACAGCTACCAATTTCTGCATGGACCCGGGGGCAGGACTTAGATGGCTTCCCAGGCTCCTTCTAAGAAGGACTCCGGGGGCAGGACTTAGATGGCTTCCCAGGGTCCTTCTAAGTCAAGGACTCCATGGCCGTGGCTTCTCTGCCTTACGGTGAACAATTTCTATATTATGCGAAGACAATAAAGAACTAATTTTATGCTCATCAGATTGGCCCAAAAGGGGGTCCAACACAGGTTCAATATAAACAACACGGATGTCACAGTGGAATTTACAGTACAATAGCACATGTCCAATGGATTCGATTTCTCCCATCCCACAGGGGCACAAGCTATCTTTATAGGGAATTTTGTTGAACCTTCCCGATAGAACAGCTGAGGGAAGGACGTCGAACCGTGCTAGCATGAAAGCCCTACTAAGAAGGACTCCATGGCTTCTCTGCCTTATGGTGAACATGTGATTTCTGTCCCTTCTACTGCAGAGTTTGACCGCCATGAGCTCTTGATCTACGAAGAGGTGGCACGCATGCCTCCCTTCCGCAGGAAAACTTTGGTGCTCATCGGTGCCCAGGGGGTCGGCCGACGCAGTCTGAAGAACAAGCTGATCATGTCTGACCCATCTCAGTACGGAACCACCATCCCATGTAAGTCTTGGCTCCCTTTTAACAGGGTGGGGGAGTCAGGCCTAGCCCAGAAATGCATCACCGACAGGTTTATGGTCTTTGGCCATGTAATTTATCTTTGTAGTATTTCAACCTGCTTCCCTGTTTTTGGGAGATGTGCTTCAAAGAAGCCTTTGCAAAAGATCACCTTCAGATTCGTGCTGCTTAATGCGCAGGCTTCCTTGCAGACACTTCCCGAAGGCCCAAGGAGCACGAGCAGACGGGGCAGGTGTATTGCTTCGTGACTAGGAATGAGATGGAGGTGGACATCAAAGGAGGTCGCTACCTGGAACATGGCGAGTACGAGGGGAACCTCTATGGGACCAAGATTGACTCCATCCATGAAGTCATCGAGTCAGGCAAGATGTGCATTTTGGATGTCAACCCACAAGTAAGTCACACTTTTTTTAAGAAGCCTTTGCAAAAGATCACCTTCAGATTCGTGCTGCTTAATGCGCAGGCTTCCTTGCAGACACTTCCCGAAGGCCCAAGGAGCACGAGCAGACGGGGCAGGTGTATTGCTTCGTGACTAGGAATGAGATGGAGGTGGACATCAAAGGAGGTCGCTACCTGGAACATGGCGAGTACGAGGGGAACCTCTATGGGACCAAGATTGACTCCATCCATGAAGTCATTGAGTCAGGCAAGATGTGCATTCTGGATGTCAACCCACAAGTAAGTCACGCTTTTTGCCCTGTTTGAAAGTTTGGGATGGAGGGGAAGGTCATGGAGAAGGTTCCTGTGATCTCATGCACCAGGAGAATCTGTCCTTGCTGTGCAACTAAGTCAGTATGATCTATTTGGACTTCATCACCATTATTATTTCTATATCTGGAATTATAACTACTGTGTTTACTTGAAAGGAAGAGGACTTTGAATGTAAGACCACCCCTTCTCAAAAAATATTATACACAGAGTTTTAAAATTTTTGTTGTTGTTGTTGTTGTTATTGGGCATAATTGTAGTAACTTCTGTGCAAATTTAAGAGAGAAAAAACCCTTTGTTTTATGGTATGCCTTGGGGACAGGAAACTAGTCTTAAATCTGAGTAGATACTGTAGTTGCCCAGTCATATTGGTACCCGTACAACATCTACAACCCAGCAAGAAAGAGAGTGCTCAGTAATGCACTGTGGGAATCTTTGAATGGACACACATGAGAGCAGGAGGGGCTGGACTGATCCACCAGGATATGGTCTGAAGACACATGATGCAGCAACCTTCCTGAAGCTAGGCGGGTCTGAGTTTGGTGAGCACGTGGATGGGATATCGCTGGGGACTGCACTGAGTTCCATGGATGGTAGATGGAATCTAAATTGAATAAATGCACAGAGAGAGACTCAGAAATTAATCATCCTACCATGTGAAATTGGCATAATTTACCATGCAATTGCTATCAGTGCCTAGAGTGCAATGGCCTACGGGCTTAGGTGGATTTGAAGGGGGATCCAGACACACTTGTGGCGGATGGGCCTATCTCTGGCTGTTAGCCCAGATAGCCAAAGGGGGACCTCTAGGTTCATAAGAACATCAGAAGAGCCCTCCTGGGTCAGACCATTTGTCCATCTAGTCCAGCCTCCTGTCTCAGCCAGTGGCCAACCAGTTTCTCTGGAGGGCCAACAACAGGGCATAGAGGCTGAGACCTTCCACTGATGTTGCCTCCTGGCTCTTAGATTCAGAGGTTGACTTCCTCTGAACATGGAGGTTCCCTTTAGTCACCATGGCTAGTAGCCACTGATAGACCTATCCTCCATGAATCTTATCTAATCCCAGGGCTTTTTTGTAGAAAAAGCCCAGCAGGAACTCATTAGCATATTAGGCCACATCCCCATGTTACCAGAAGTGTGGTCATCCAGCCACACCCACCTTTTGCTTCTTATTCTGTTTACCTTGTTTGTTGTCAAAACCCAGGGCCTTTTTTGTAGCAGGAACTCCTTGGCATGTTAGGCCACACACCCCTGATGTAGGCAATTCCAATGAGTTTCTGCTGTTGGGTGTGGCCTGTTATGCTAATGAGCTCCTGCTGGGCGTGGCCAACTCAGGAGCCAGCCGGAACTCCGTTCCTGTGCGTTCCTGCCCAAAAATAGCCCTGTCTAATCCACTTTTAAAGCTGTTTATGCCTGCAGCCATCACTACATCCTCATGCGGCGAATTACCCATTTTTATCATTCGCGTGTAAAGAAGTAGAATGCCTCTGATTGACAGGTGCTGGGGAGCAGTCAGCCAGCGAGGGCTGTTGCTAACAGGAAGGGTTGGCAGTTCTGGGTTGGGAAATACCTGGAGATTCAGGGTTTGGAGCCTGAGGATGGCGGGGTTTGAGGAAGGGAGGGACTTCAGTGGGGTATAATGCCATAGAGTCCGTCTTCCAAAGCAGCCATTCTCTCCATGGGAATTGATCTCTATTACCTGGAGATTAGTTGTAATCCCAGGAGGGCTCCAGCCACCCCCTGGAGGTTGGAAACCCTACTAACGATCCCCGCTCATGGGATTCCTTGTGACATTTGACTGGCCACCGTTGGAAACGGGATGCTGGACTACACGGACCATTGGTCTGATCCAGTGTGGCTACTTATGTCATTTCACTGAGAGAGAAGATGTTTTATTACAAGAGTAAAAATAATAATAGCAATTTGTTCCAAGTTTCCACACTAGGCCACAGAAATGATGATGGTGATGATGGTGATGGTGATGGTGATGGTGATGGTGATGGTGATGATGATGATGATGATGATGATGATGATGAAAGCAGCAGCCTACCCCCCTTCCATTTTCCTCCCTCCAACTTTTTGCATTCTCTGGGGGTCAAGCGTCAGGCCCATAGCTATGGTGGGGCCCCGCAGGGCCTGGCCTCCTGTACTGCCCGGAGGCTGCCCACTGCCTGCTCTCCCCTCCCCCAAGGTGCTCGGCAGGCAGGGGGCACGCAGAGGGAGCCCGGGAAGCCAAAGCAAGTGCACCTCCCCTGGGACGCTCTGCCACAGCCAGGGCTCGGACCAGCTGCCACTCCCCATGGACAGCCCAGAGTGCTCCTGCCGCTGTGGGCCCTCTGCTCTTTCTCCCCCACCCACGCTGGGAGGGAAAGTTGTGCTTGTTCCAGGAAGTGATTTGAACAGCCAGCCCAGCCCCTCCGTCTTCTGCTTCAGTGACTGCTCTGTCGAGCCTGCCATTCAGAAATCACACTGGGTTATGTATTGCGGCCATAAAAAAACATCCACTCTTTTTTTGTTTGGCAGCTGCCTGTATAAATATCCATGCCCCACAGGAGGCTAAAGGGACACAGTGTACTACCCTGTCTTGTTAGTAACCTAGATTCACCTAGGTGGTGGCAAGTGAAGTTGGGTCTGGGATGTGTTGCATGCAGCAGACCTGTGCTAGCCGAACTTTCGTGGCTTGGCAGGTTATGTCCCCAGACAGAGACTGATTTCCCCCAAGCCGCTGCGCCACCCTCGCTCTTTCCTTTCCCCCCGATTGTATTCATCAATTTCCCACTACTTGCTGCACGGCCGCATTTTGACCCGCAGCATCCCCCGATTTCCCCCACGTCTTTTCAATCCTTGTTTTTTTGAGATAGAGAAAATGCAGGGGAAATTGGGGGATGCTGTGGGTCAAAATGTGGCCGCGCAGCAAGTAGTGGGAAACTGATGAATACAGTCGGGGGAAGGGAAGAGCGAGAGCAGAGTAGCAGCTTGTGGGAAATCAGTCAGAATGAATGAACTCTTAAGCTGACAGTCTGCCATTGAGGGGGCTGCCATCCCAATTTCCTTACATTTTTAGGAGTGTTCTGTGCCCTGGCGGTTCACAATTGTTCTTCACTCAGCGATGCCAATGGGTTGTGTGCTACGGTAGCCCTTTGATTAAATTAATATTAATTAAATTAGCCCCTCTGAGAAATTAAAATGACCCCAACTTAAAAATTCCTGGCAATGGGCCTGTAAAGTGGTGAACTACCATTTAGTCTTGCACCAATAATTAGTGCCAGGCGAGTGAAAACTGAAAGCATGAAGTGGTGGAAACACATTCAGTGCTAGACCAGAGAATTGCCACTGTGAATGCGCCCCAGGTTGCATGCAGCTCCCAGCAGATTGCTGGCATGGTGCCATACCGATGACGGTCTCTTATTCTTCCCTCTTCCTGTCTTGAATGCTTGGTCAGGCTGTGAAGGTTTTGAGGACTGCTGAGTTCGTTCCCTACGTGGTGTTCATCGAAGCGCCAGATTTCGAGACGCTACGGGCCATGAACAAAGCAGCTCTGGAGAGTGGCGTGGCTACCAAGCAACTGACGGTGAGATTTTTCGTTTGCCAGCATGACACTGGGTGGAAATGTGAAAGACCTCTCTCAATGGCATTTTTGGCCTAGGCTTGATGCAAAATAGCTGCCTGACACAGCCGTTTTTAGTTTGAGCCATCCTAAGGTATAGAATAAAGGTTAAAGGTAAAGGTTTCCCTTGCTCAAAAGCTAGTCAAATCTGACTCTAGGGAACGGTGCTCATCTCTGTTTCCAAGCCAAAGAGCCAGCACTGTCCAAAGACTTCTCCGTGGTCATGTGGCCAGCATGACTAAACGCCGAGAGGCACAGAACGCTGTTACCTTCGCACCTATTTATCTACTTGCAATTTCTTGCTTTCGAACTGCTAGGTTGGCAGGAGCTGGGGCCAGAGACGGGAGCTCACGCCGTCATGTGGCACTCGAACTGCCGAACTACTGACCTTCCAGTCTGCAGCGTCTTAACCTCTAAGCCACCACAGCTTAGCATAGAGCCACCCATTTAATGCCAATCTAACATCGTCACTGCTTCATAAATGGCTTGTCAGCATCAGCCATGACCCAAGGATAGTGAAATAATAATATGCTGTTTCCTGACCCAGTGGGGAACTTGACCAAGCACCAAAATCAGACTGACTGCAGTCAAGGATAGATTCTGGCAGTTTTAAAATTGTCTGCAGTCATCTGTGAATATTTTCATATCTTCAAAACTGAGAATAAGCCATGTTTGCTCCCTAAACTAGTTTTGAAGAAAGTATGTTTGAAGGAGGTCGCTCCAAAAGTTACAGCCCTACTACAATGGTTATTTTTGTTCATATCTGACACAAATTTGATTCCCCGCTCTTCATCCGAGGAGCTCAGGGTTTTCCTTGCCCCATTTTGTCATCACGACAACCCTGCAAGGTAGCTTAGCCTGAGATAGGGTTTCCAGCTGTGGGTAGACCCTGGGCAGGGCAGGGTTTAGGGAGAGGAAGGACTTCAGCAGGGCATCATGCCACAGAGCCCACCCTCCAAAGCAGTCCTTTTCTCCAGGAGAACTGATCTTGGTTGCCTGGAAATTAATTGTAATGGCAGGAGATCGCCAGGTGCCACCTGGAAGTTGGCAGCTCTAGGCGGAGGGTCAGTCCACACATTAAAGGTAAAGGTAAAGGTTCCCTTGCTCGAAAGCCAGTCGAGTCCGACTCTAGGGTTGCGGTGCTCAGCTCCGTTTCAAAGCCGAAGAGCCAGCGCTGTCCGAAGACGTTTCCATGGTCATGTGGCCGGCATGACTAAACACCAAGGCGCACGGAACGCTGTTACCTTCCCACCGAAGTGGTACCTATTTATCTACTTGCAATTTCTTGCTTTCGAACTGCTAGGTTGGCAGGAGCTGGAACTAGAGACGGGAGCTCACCCCATCATGCGGCACTTGGGTCTCGAACTGCTGAACTACTGACCTTCCACAGCCTGCAGTTCAGCGTCTTAACCACTTGAGCCACCGCAGCTCCTAGTCCACACATTACAATGTCCTCATTGACCCCATGAAGACTTTCAACAAGTATAGTCCCAGAAGTAGAAAGTTTCTAATTTGGACCACTATGTGGCATTGGTACCCCCTTAACAGGACACCTGTCAGGGATCACGTGTCTCTGTCCTGTGGAAAGGAAGTCTTGAGGGGTGGAGGACAAGAAAGGGCCCTCTGTACATGCTTCAGAGGCACTGCCACAGTACAACACGTATTCCACAACTGAGTCTTGACAATGAAGACCACGAATGAAGAACCCAGGGGAGCTCTGGCTCGACTCGGTCGGGTTAGAACAGATAAAAGGAAGTACTTCTTCACCCAAAGAGTGATTAACACATGGAATTCACTGCCACAGGAGGTGGCGGCGGCTACAAGCATGGACAGCTTCAAGAGGGAACTGGATAAACAAATGGAGCAGAGGTCCATCAGTGGCTATTAGCCAGAAGGCATAGATAGGAACTCTTGGTCTGGGGCAAGTGATGCTCTGTCTTCTTGGTGCTTGGGGGGGGGCAACGGTGGGAGGGCTTCTAGTGTCCTGGCCCCACTGATGGACCTCCTGATGGCACCTGGTATTTTTGGCCACTGTGTGGCACAGAGTGTTGGACTAGATGGGCCATTGGTCTGATCCAACATTGCTTTCTCTTATGTTCTTATGACTTAAACTTGTTGTAGTCATGATCGCCCTTTAAGATGGACCACTAGTGTTATCGCAGACTGGAAAAGTGGCTATTTAAAAAAGTATCTCCCTTTAGTGCAGATAAGATGGAAAACACAGCACGAGAAGCTGGTTGCTGTACATAAATTAAGATAAGATGCGGACACTGTCCTTGGCTGTTAAACCTGAAGGACAAGGCACAGGAGGGAAAACACGAGGAAAGGGGAGTTCCGTTTTGACCATGCAGGAAGAAGGAAGTGAGCTGAAGGGGCAAGATTCTGCCCTATACAGAACTCTGGTGTGGCAAAGAAATGCCTAAAAGCTTTGCCCCCTACATGTTTTAAGTCCAGCATAGGTCCTGTCTATCACATGGTTAATGGTGACTAGGATCTGGTGTCCCCAATCTGATTAAATTTGTGGACTAGGTTTGCCAGCCCCCATGTGGATCTTCTGGTTTTTTGGGCTCAAGCCCGCTGCCAGCCAGCTGGCCTTCAGGGAAACCACACCCCAAACAAGGCATCCCTTGATGATGTCATCGACATGATGATGTCACTTCTGGAAGTGATATCATCATGTTGGGGCGACATTCTAGTTCTTGGGCAAAACTCCATGGTTTGTAGCCATTTTTACCGTAGAGTTTTGCCCCAAAAGTAGAGTGTTGACCCAACATCACTGACACAATGACATCACTTCCAGAAGTGACATCATTGCATCAACTATGTCCCAGCTCACCCACAGAATGCCCCCCCCAAATTCCCCCACCAGCAGCACATAAGGACCTGGCAACCCTATTGTAGACACTTCTGGAGTTTTCGGCTGCCAGCACAAAATGGCAGCCATGGTGGCCAAGTGCAGAAAAAAGGGGGCCACAATGAGGCAAAATGAAGGTGAAGAAACAAATTGGTGCAGAGGGAAATAGAATCTTTAAAATCTGTATAAATTTGTATAAATTTAAAATTTGTATAAAATCTGTATAAATATAAAAGATTCTATTTCCCTCTGCACTGATTTGTTTCTTCACCTTTGTTTCAGGGTGGCCAAGGTCAGTCACAAAATGGCTGCCGTGGTGTACAAGGGCCAATCCTAAAATGGAGGGATATTGAAAGCCAAGCACCTTCCTGTTTTGGGAGAAACTACTTCCCAATGGGTGCTTCCTGCAGACTCAAAGCTTTTGCCTCCTGGCTTCTTCTAAAGTATCTTTTGCTCCAGTGAGGTGTAGGGTTGCCAAGTGTTACCTGTATCCCGATCGGGGGACTCCCGGCTTGTTCTGGGAGTGCGCGCTTTGTGCGCGCGCGCCGCATGCACATCACCCAGAAGTGACGTGACGACGCCGGGCACGCTGGGGGCAGGGCCACGACCATCCGAGGGAAAACTATAGAGTTTTCCCTCAGATGG
>NW_015167146.1:35576-40986 GCF_001447785.1 Gekko japonicus | reverse complement strand
CAATCCGTCGGCGGCGGGGAATGGGCCCTGGCCCCCGGGGGAACTTGGCAAGCCTAGTGAGGTGGAAGAAAGTCAGAACTGGCTATTTTCTTTGGGGAAGCAGAAAATGGGCCCCTCATTAGGTGCCACATTGAGAACTCTTCCTTACCCTCATAGAGGCCAGGATGGTAGTGTGAAGAGGGTGGAGATCACTCACAAGTGCTGTTATTTATGTCCCACGTCTGTGCTCCCCAGACGTATGTGAGGAATCCTAGGTTGAACAGTGACGGAAATGCTCTTACTTGTCCTTTTGGCCATTCCTCCAGGAGGCTGACCTGAAGCGGACGGTGGATGAGAGCTGCCGGATTCAGCGGGGCTATGGGCATTACTTCGACCTCTCCTTGGTCAACGACAACATGGAGCGGACATTCCAGCAGCTGCAGCAGGCCTTGGAGAAGCTGCACAGCGAACCGCAGTGGGTTCCCGTCAGCTGGGTGTACTAGAGGGGAGTTCCTGCTTCCTTCCCTCAGCCCCCCAGCCTTGGGAGGCCTTGGCTTTCCCCATCTCCCCACTGGGCCAAGGAACCCGGACTTCTCCCCTGATCCCCAGCAAGTCTCCTACGTGGCAACCTGTTCCTCTTTCAACACGGGCTCCTAGAGGTCCAGCCAATCCCACTGGAGCAGAGTTGGCTTTATTAGATTTTTCTTTCTTTTTCAAGGACGGTGCTTCCTGAGTCCATTCCAGAAAACCTCCAGCTCACCAAGAACTGTTTTCTACGACTGCCACAGATAGGCGGATGTTCTCTGTTTACTCCCCCAACACAAACACAGGAAGTCCTTTCATGGCGAATCGAGCAAGCAGGGCTACCCAATACCCACAATGCCTTGCAACATCTCGTTGGGATGATTTTGGTTCTTGACTGGTCCAAAGTCAGATGGGGTGGGAAAGACAGCATCTCTCTGGCCACAGCTAACTCACTGCCAAAAAAAACCCCTCTGCTTTATCGATGGACTCGCTCTGGAGGTTGCCAAAAGAACTGCTGGGCAGTGTTTATTTTCCCACTAAAAAAATTGAAAGGAAAAAAAAAAGCCTTGCCTCCACGTAGGCTCGGTCCTTGCAATACCACTGCAACATCTTTTTTTGTTTTGTACTGGAAACTAGGGGCGCATCCTTACAAAGCATGTGCGCCCTTGAGAATGGAAATAGGACAGGATGACCTTCTGGTAGGAGCTTTGGTCTGGACTCTAAAGCCAATGGCTATGATCCTCGGTCACCCATGCACTTTGACAGCAAATAGCTCCCTTAGCCTCGTTTTTTCCGTCACTATAATGGGTCTAATTTTTAAATAATTTATTTACTCCGTATTTTGCAAAGGTGAATCCTTTGTAGTAGAGGAAGCTGTTTGTCATTTAGGACTGGAAGTCACATATGGGCAGGTCTGCGGTTTGGGTAAGGTGCTGCCAGGTTCCAGGCTGGGAAGGCTGGCAGGGAAAGAAACCGCAATGAGTTTAATTCTCCCATCCAGTCCCTTGCTAATATCCCCTGCCTAGTACTGGAAGGGGCTGACCTTTGTTTATGTGATCTCCACACCCCTGTTTCCTCGTTACCTATCTGATATCCTCCCTACTGGATCACATGGCCTCAAAATTAGGGTTGCCAACCTCCAGGTGGGACCAGGCGAAAGAGATCAGTCCCCCTGGAGAAAAGGCTGCTTTGGAGGATGGAGTCTACAGTATTATACCCCACTGAAGTCCATCCCCTCCCCTCCCTTCCCAAGCCCAGCCCTCCCCAGATTCCACTCCCAAATCTCCAGGAATTCCCCACTACAGAGTTGGCAACCCTATTCCAGATGCATTCCATTGGGTTGATGGAGGGGGGGCGTGGCCTATAGTCTCTTTCAATTTTGGCGTTCCTTGCAGCGGTTCCAGATTCCAGAGTTCTGCCTTCGCCTGCCAGGACCAAGGATCACTACCTCACATACTATGGCAGCTCTTAATGGCAGCAGATGCCGCCACTGCAGGGCGAGGGCAGATCCCTGGACTCAGGTTTTCACTGCAGGATAAAGAAAGGAGGGGGTCCCCTTGGAAGGGTTCCCCACAAATCTGTTTCCCATTCATTTTAAAGGTAAAGGTTCCCTTGCTCGAAAGCCAGTCGAGTCCGACTCTAGGGTTGCGGTGCTCATCTCCGTTTCAAAGCCGAAGAGCCAGCGCTGTCCGAAGACATTTTCCGTGGTCATGTGGCCGGCATGATTAAAGACCAAGGCGCACGGAACGCTGTTACCTTCCCACCGAACTGGTACCTATTTATCTACTTGCAATTTCTTGCTTTCGAACTGCTAGGTTGGCAGGAGCTGGGACTAGAGACGGGAGCTCACTCCGTCATGTGGCACACTCTGGTCTCGAACTGCTGAACTCCTGACCTTCCACAGCCTGCAGTTCAGCGTCTTAACCACTTAAAAAGCCCAGTCCTGTTGTTGTTAGATGCTCATCAGCATGATGGTGGCTTTGGGGGAAAGCGTTGGGTTTGGGATGTTTCAGGTACCAGACAGCGTAATACAAGACAAAGCCCCCAGTGATCATTTTTAGATCTGTCCCCCGCCCCTCCCAGTTTCTTGGAACCCAAGCGTTCCTTGCTGCAGAGATCTGAATAGCAATAACGCCATCTGCTGGTAGGCACACAGGCAAGCACATGGCACCCTGTTCCAATAACTCTAAAATGCACTTTGTACAAAACCGGGAGTGTGGGGGGGGGGGGCTAATGGTTCAGTGAGCTGTGAGTGGTCACTACTGGGAAAGGTCCCCCTCCCCCACAGAAAGCTTTTGTGTTTTCCTGGGATTCTTGGGGGGGGGGGAGCACTTCAGGCTCCTGCCGACTAGAAGGAGCATCCCACTGCTGCAATTCAGGGATATGTCATTGAACCCAACACCACCCTGCCTCAGAAGTTATTACTGTCCTAGGCTCACCCACTAGGATTGCCAACCTCCAGGTGGGGCCTGGAGGTCTCCCAGAATCACAGCCTGAACTCCAGATGACTGTCTTCTGGCAACTACCGCCGGGGTTCTCAGAGTCAGATAGCACAATCCAAAGGCAAAGTCAGAAGGCAGTCCAAGGGCAAGTTGTGTATTCCAGAGGCAGAGGGTCCCACATTCAATCTCCAGTATCTCCAGTTAAAAGATCCGGCAGTAGGGGATGTGAAAGGCCTCTGCCTGAGACCCCGGAGAGCTGCTGCCAGTCTGAGTAGACAATACCGACTTTGATGGACCAAGGGTCTGGTTCAGTGTAAGGCAGGTCCGTGTGTTCGTGTGAATTATTGGTTTCTCCTGGCATTCCCTCGACAGAGGAGGCCTTGGGCTGCCAAAGGGGCACTCCTGCACCCAGGTCAGACCTCAGCCCTTGCCATTCACTTTCTGTGCTCCTGGGGTCCTTCAGGAAACTCTAGTGGGGCTGGTGGTGGGCGGATCCATGCTGGGATATCCTGGCTTGAGGGCTCCGTTGGATCAGGGGGTGTCCCAGCATTGGCTCAGGGTTCCTTCAGGGAGGCCCTGAGAAACTGACCTCACAGGACGGATCTGCCAGGGTGGGGCTCGGGGACTGGTTGTCTTCCTCCTCCCATAAGGACTCATCCTCCCATGCAGTCTGTGACAGACAGAGATTGGCTCCCCTGGAGGAAATGGCTGGTATTTAAGGTGGACTCTATGGCATTATACCCCACTGGGCTCTACCCCCAAACTTTCCAAGGATTTTCCAACCCAGAACTGGTAACCCTAAACTGGGATGAGGAGGAAATCTTTTTATTTTCTGAAATGTGGCTTGGCTGTTGCATGATAGGCCATGAGATCCCTTGAAGAGAGTCCACATCCTGTAATGTTGTTGTTTGCAAGGGGAAAGGGGGGGCGGGTGGTGGTCCACAGGGTGTGCACTCGTTCCCTTCCCTTGTCTTTTCCAAAGCTGAATTGCTTCATTGAATTATTTTTTGGGATCCTCAAATCTTGCATGTTATCAGGATTTTGGTTATCATTGTATTTCAGGGCTGCTGGCATTGGGGTTCCCCTGTTTTTAGGGGCCTGGATCTGCCGGTGGCCACTTGGCTGGTGGGGGAAACCCCACCCCTGAACAGGGACATCACTGTGCAACATCCCCAATGCAATGATGTCACCCAGAAGTGATGTCATAGTGTTGGCGACCTTGGGGGGATGATGCTCTAGGTTTGGGGCAAACTCTATGGTTTTGAAGGCAAAAAACCCATAGAGTTTTACCCAAAACCTAGAGCGTCACCCCCCAATGGTGGTGATGTGATAGCGTCACTTCTGTGTTATGTCATTGCACCATGCACTTTGCACACACGGCAGAACATCCCAGACAGGATCCGGGAACCCCCCAGCCAGGTAGAACCCAGCACGACAACCCTAGATGAGATTTTGAAACAAGGTCTTTGATTTTATTTTTTATTATTATTATTATTTTGCCCATTGCAGTATGCCTTGGGGTAGCAGATGATGCCCCGAGCTGAATACGGGATGGGGCGGGATATAAATCCCAAAAATAAATAATAAAAAATAAAATAAATTTTGCTGGGATGTCCTTTTTTCAAGCAATGCAGAAATTCATGTGACACGTGGAATCCAAGGACAGGTCCCTAGCTTCATTGCCCTCCCCACTGTCTCTTGGCTCTGATCTTATTCCCCTCGATTTCTACCACAAACAGAGGCACTCATGCAAGGGATTATTTCCAGTGGCACATGTGGAAATACTCGATAGATGGATGACTATAGGGTCCCTGTACCTTCCCTAGTGGCATAGAAGAGAGGATCTGGACAAGTGATGTTTCCCCGTTCCCTATACCACTCACATTAAAGAACTGTACGTGCCACAGTTCCCTCTTCGGCATTGCTCTTAAAGGCACAGGGATCCCTCTTCATGTGTATCTGTTTACATGGTAGCGTGAAAGGAACTTACAGGAAAATAGTACAAGATTTGGCATGAATTCAGATCTGATGAGCAGAAATTCCTTATTCGTATGTGTCATCGTAGCAAAATCTTTCTCTTTAAACAGAAAGAAAATGATTTGATCTCGGTCCCTTTACCCTCTCCTCCTCAGTCTTTTCAATAACCTCTTGCCTTTCTGTCCCTTGACTCTCTTGTGATCAGTGGCTTCCAAATCCCTTTCAAGCCCCCTTTCTATCCCACAAAATTGTGTGTGCATGAATTTTGACTTTGTACAGATAGCTAACCTAGAAGACAGATTTATGTACCTTTCATTTTTTTCTTTAAAAAAGAGTATGCTGTATATTTAAAGAAGAAACAAAGGATCTATGTAGATGGCTATTGATTTTAGACATTAAAAATATTATGAGCTGTAGCATCCCTTTGGAAAGGTCCAGAAGAAAAATAGGTAGACATTGTAGTAAAACCAACAAAGTTGAAACTGGGG
>NW_015167146.1:18791-35154 GCF_001447785.1 Gekko japonicus | reverse complement strand
AAAAGGGGGGGGGGGGGGAGGTAGGGCAGCATTTTAAGACAGTGGCTTGGATCCACCAGAACATTTCTGTGGATGGAAGAATTTCTACCCACAGAGTGTGACTCCATCCCTTCCCTTCTTCCTCTGCAGCCCAAAATGATCAGGTGGGAAGCAAGAAATTGCTCTCCACAGCTGGGAGTCCTTCAGTCCATAGGAACGCTCTGGTGGATCCAAGCCAGTTATTCCGCTGTTTACATGGATTGAATCTAGGAGAGATGCCTCCTTCCCTCCAGAAAATCCTGTTTGCCATTCATCTGAGGTCCCATCAGCACAAGCAGCTGTGAGATGGCCATTTGAAGTCCAAGTTGCATGGAGGATGGTCACTGCCTGACATGGACATGCACTGATTCCGTGCCCTGTAAGGTACAAACCATCAAAAGAGTATGGTTTGCAGTGCACGAGCATGCTGAAGTGGGTCGATTTGCCCTGCAAGTAGCAACATCCAAAGAGCTCACGGCAGGGACAGCCTCCATATGTGGACTGCTTCCTAGGTGGCCACCAACCAACAGGCAATGATTTGCCTGAATTAGGCCAGCACATACGTGGGTTGTGTATTGGTGTAGTGGTCAAGTGTGTGGATTCTAATCTGGGAGAACCAGGTTTGATTCCCCACTCCTCCACTTGCACCTGCTGATGTGACCTTGGGTCAGTCACAAGCTCTGACACAGCTGTCCTTGAAAAAGAGCAGTTTGTGTCAGAGTTCTCTCAGCCCCACCCACCTCACAGGGTGTCTGTTGTCTGGAGGGGAAGGGAAAGGAGTTTGTAAGCCGTTCTGAGACTCCTTCGGGAAGTGAAGGGCAGGGTATAAATCCAATCTCTTCTTCTTCTTATGGCAAGCTTCTACCTTTGTAGTGGGCTTCTGTATATTGAGGTGCCTCTGGGGTGTGGGTCCAGGTGACTTCTCTGTTGGTGAACATGAGAGGAGGGTAGCCCATTTGACAATGAAAAAGGCTATGCTGGGGATCATTGGACTTGCATAAACAAAAGGCTCATGACAGGAGGGCTGCAGTAATGAAGGAAACTGGGTGCGGTTGAATGAAAGAAGCTGGCTGGTTCCAAGAATTTGTACCATGGTTGGTTCTGGGTTGACGTCGACCCACCGACCGAATTGGTCCTCTGGAGTGTCTTGAAGGGGTATAGTGTGAAGGCTTGATGTTTGCCCTGTTCCACTGTGTCTTATGGCCTGTGAAAGTCTTTGGCTCGGTTCAGGTATCATGCAACGTTGTGTTTGAATTAAACTATCCGTGGCTGGGAAGATCTCCCCCTTGTGCTAGGGTCCCTGGGGAAGAGGAAGTGTGGAAAAAAACTCTCACTATCCCTTGTCTCCAAGTTAAACATTCTGAGTTGGATCCTACAACTCCCTTCCGCTACGTTGGATCCTATGAGTTGTTGCCTCTTCCTTCAAGGGAGAAGGATTTTCCTGAAGTGAATGACTTTTTTCTGATGGAGAGAGGCTACCTCTTGTTGGAAGTGAAGGACTTTGCACTGCCACTTAGCCTCAGACTTCAGAGGGGGGTACAATAGAGCCAGAGAGATAGATAGATAGGCCAGGCCTGATCACCCTTCCTTTCTACTGCTGTGATGCTATCCCTTTGATGTGTAGATTGCTACTCTCAGGGAAATTTCCTTCTGTCCGGTCTGACACCTTCTCTCCACACTGTGCCACCTCTTCTCCATCTTGGCACCATGAGGGCAGGACATGCTTCCTTCATCTCTATCCATCCTAGCTAGTTAGGCTATCCTGTCTCAGATCTATCCTGTCTAGAATGGAGTTCCTTACAATTAGAATCCTGTCTCAGCTCTATCCTGTCTAGAATGGAGTTCCTTACAGTAAAAGACTCATATTAGTTTTTGCAACTCTGCTCCATGTGTAACTTTGTTTCTTGTCAGCACACACTACCCAGATAGGCTCTGCTGCGTACATAAATGAGTGCCTTGAGCACTCTGCTAACCTAAATAATCCTACAGCTCTGATAGAAAAAAGACTGTCTTGAAGGACATCCCTGTCTGTTGCAGGAAGTTTTGGCAGAAGGGACTCATAACCTCCCACCCAGCATATCCTGCGATGTTACCTCCACTTGCGCAAGACATTGTGGAAGCAGTTTCTGAGTGCTGTAAGACACAGGAAAGAATGCAATAGGTGTGCCAGAAGAACCTGAGCAAGCAGAGCAGCACTAAGTCTGTTTGAACCACTCATGCATAGTGTTGCCAACCTCCAGGTGGCATCTGGAGATCTGCTATTGATCTCCACATGACGAGATCCGTTCTTCCTGGAGGAAATGGCTGCTTTCTCGGGTGGACTCTATGGCATTAGACCCTGCTGAGATCCTCCCGTCCCAAACCCCGCCCTCCACAAGCTCCACCCCCAAAATATCCAGTATTTCCCAACCCAGAGCTGGCAACCCTTCCATGCATCATTGAATCCAAGCCTGTGGTTGTGCGAGCGCAGGCTGTGGCAAAGACTATGTCAAACCAGGCTCTGAAACCATGGTTTGGTTTATCAACCATGGTTCCAGTGCAATGCTATGCAGGTTGACTCCAGTCTAAAACCCATCAAAAGCAATGGGCTCAGACTGGAGTAACTCTCAGTAGGATTGCTTAGTCTTAACCACAGTTTTGCATGGTGTATGAATGTTGGCATCCTAGTTTGTTCTCAAGCACCGCCCTCACTGCAACGCAGAGGTGGTGGAACCAACATTTTTCAAGGTAAACCAGGATCTGAATGATAATTCACCCTGCAAAAGCTGGTTTCGTAAACAAATGATAGTTGATTGGTGTATTTAAATCTTTATATCCACTTTTTCTCCACCACGGGAGCCCAAAGCATTGTGTGTGTGTGTCCCTCGTTCCACTTTATACTCACAACAACAATCCTGTTAGAGCTGCCAGGTGGGGGGTGGGTAAACCCTGGCTTTGGAGGCCCAATTTCTGGAATCGGGCTCCGGGGGGAACTCCGCCCCCCAATTGCCGGAGGGAAAACTCTATGGTTTTCCCTCCGACGATCGGGGCCACGCCCTCAACGTGATTGATGTCGCGCGTCACTTCCGGTGACGTGCTGGTGGCGCACGCGCGCACGTCCACCTATGGCTCCCGGAGCCCGGCGAGGCTTCCCTGCCACCAAGATAGACTTGGCAACCCTAAATCCTGTGGAGTAGGCTAGGCTGCACTGCCCCAGGTCACCCAGCAAGCTTTCATGGCAGAGATGGGACTCGGAGGCAAATTCTCTTAACTTTGACTTCACCTGCAAAAGACCTAACCTGTGAGTTCTCCCAGTTGGATTCTTTTGAAAACCGTCTCGGTTTATGGTAGCTTGGATTTAGGGATTGTTTCGTGGGTAGAAGAACAGAGTGTCTCTTTCCAAGTTCTTTATTCTTTCCATGCCCCCCCCCCCCAGCATGAATTCAGGTTTGATGTGCTAGGAATCTCTCTTCAAGATGCATTCAAAAATAAATAAAGAACCGGGCGAGGGTTTGCTTTGACCCTCTTTAGCATGTGCAAATCTACTGACAATGTCAACTTGTGTTGATTTGGACCCAGTCACTACAGTTGGTTATTACCGGCTTGGGGATTTTAATTTTGGATATGCCTGATTTCTACATGGTGACAGCAAAATGAATCATGAAGACTGCCTATCACCTGAGCGGCTTTCTCATCTGTCTTTTTGCTCATTGTGACTCAAGTTTCCTGTTCTGTGCTGTGGGGCTGGCGATGACCACCATTCTGCCCAGTCACCCCCTGCTTGCGGTTCTGAAATATCCATCATCTTCTGTACATAACATCTGGTTCTGCAGCTGCTCTGTGCATTTGTTCATCTGTGGGCCACATTCCATGCCATCTTTCATGCTCAGAGACTTTGCCTTTCAGCTTGAGCTCTCATGTATCAAAAAGGTTGTGTGGGAACTGGACATAGATGAGTACAAAAGTCATCATGCAAGGATCCCTACACGGTACTCTCCTGAAAAAAATGGAGTGGGTGGAATTGCTTTCCTGTGTGTCGATAGAGGGTCCCTTCCTAAAAGGAGAAATTAATTTCCTCTGTTCTACATTTGTGGATATTATTTCCCTGAATCTCTTTCTGTGGAGCTAACTATGCATTATGCAGAGATGCAGAACTAAAGCTCTAGGTTTTTTTTCCCTTTAGAGTAGGAGAAAACTGTTGCCAGTTCAGTTCACTTCCATTAATTAGCCCTCCCTCCCATTCTAGCTTCTCCCATTACTACATGGCCATTTTGCATCCCTTCCCATCCTTTATCCTCCTGTACTTACCTGTTAAAGCCATCCACTCTTCTGTCTTATTCCTCCATATGTCCCTATGTTTTCCATTTATTATTACATTTTTATCCCACCTCTCCTCCATGGAACTCAGGGAGGGGCATACAGGGTTTGACCTTCCTTCATGTTGTCCTCACAACAGCCCTGTGAAGTAAACCAGGCAGAGAGTAGAGTGAGTGGCTGGCCACACAGCACCCACAGTTCCATTCTAAGCAGAGTGACAGCCTTCTAAGCCAATTGAGCTCTCCTGAGGGCTGCGCTGCCAATGAGCTCCATGCTCAAGGGAGAATTTGAACCTGACTCTTGCATACTCTGATCACTACTTTCTTACATGCCCAGGGAAATGCCGGTTGCCACTTTGGGGTCAGGAAGCAATTGTTCTCCAGGCCAATTTGACCATGGAATCATAGAGGGTTTTTTGCCATCTTCTGGGCATGGAGCAGGGGTCACTGGGGGCGTGGGATGGGGGAGGTAGTTGTGAATTTCCTGCACTGTGCAGGGGGTTGGACTAGATAACCCTGGAGGTCCCTTCTGACTCTATGATTCTACTACATGATGGCACATAGTTAAGCTGTTAATGGTACTATCATTCTGTTAATTTCTCTTCCATTCGGCTTTGGTTCATTTTTTATGTATCCCGATGTAATCTTCTTTCTTCACCTTTTTCATATTCTCCACACTGGGAATTGCTCCTCGGCCCTGCCTTACTGCTCTGAAATACAAACATAGCTGAGGGTCTTGGCTCTTCCTTGGCATTCCCGGTTAAGCCCCCTCTCTTGCAGGCCCTGCCAGTCCCTGCAAGATGGAAGCTGGCAGAGATTGCTGGGAGGGTTAGTTTGCACTGAATATCGAGAGTCGCTAGGCCAAAATGCATCCTATGCACCATGATTTTGTTCTTTGGCATCTCCATTTCTAGTCATTATTTAGATATTTATATTCCGCTTTTCTCCCTAGTGGGGATCCAAAGCAGTCTACCATTGTTGTTCTTCCCTCCTTTGTATTATCCTCATAATGACCCTGAGAGGTAGGTTAGGCTGAGAACATGTGACTAGCTCAAGATCACCCAATGGATTACTGGGGATCTGAACCTGGGTCGCTTGAGTCTAATCTGACATTTCAACCATTATACTATGTTGGTGCTCAAATTGTGTTGTCTTTACCATCTGCTTTTTCCTTGTCCGTTTTGCCTTGTTTTTTCTGGGCCTGATCCCCACCCACCATTGAAGGCTCCTGATCGGGTACCCCCACTTATATCCCACTGAGTTCCTCTCAACATGCCAACACTTTTAATTTCTCCATCCACCTGTTCTGTTTGAAATTATTTTTATTTCTCTAATTTAGTGTTCCTCTTTATTTTATGGGGGGGGACACGTGTAATTCTTGCCTCCAGTATTGTCTCAATGACAGCAAGGGCTATACATGGACTTTCTTCTTGAGCAACAGTTTTGCCATTTTAGAAATAGATAAAAAGACGCGCTTGAAACACGGGAGGAAATGGCAAGAACTGTCAATTCTGACAAATGCTCCCACTCGATGGACTCGATAACATTTTCGTATCTCTCCTTCATATTTCCCTTATTACTTCCAGTTGAATGTTATTAGCGTTTTTAAAATTGCTCATAATTTTAAGTGTGTGTGTGTATGCATGTACACACAAACCATGCAATAGGGTCCCAGACTGGAATTTCTCCTTCCACACACACACCCATTTCTCAAGCTATTCCATTGTCATCCTCCTTGAATCATCTGGGTGTTTTGTTTTGTTTTGTTTTGAAGACAGTGTCTTCATTAAAGAGCAACATTTTAGTGTCTGTGTTTCTGCTGGAAGTTCTTTTGAGAGTGTTTTATGTTTCTGTAACAAGGGCCATATTTAGAGATATATCTTAAAGGCAGGTTTACTTCCACTGTTTTGGTAAGTTCTCTTACCCTGGCTTGCCAAAATGAATTTTATGGGGACATGTTGCTCAAGATCTCCTACTTTGAACATTTATTGTTGCTGGTATATTTAAATGATAGGAATGGCAAATTCCAACCTGGTGTATTTGAATTTCCCTGTGGTGAATCCAAGAGGGCACAGTGTAGGTTTAGAATGAGTCCAGTATCTTAGTGGGTATTTGTAGCTAGGAAATGGATGTCTGCAGCTAGGAAGATATTTAGGTTTGGCTCTGGTCTTTCAGGGAGGTAAGTTTCAAAGGGGGAGGCAGACTCTGCTGCTGGGATGCCTTCTCCTGCAACCTCCCCTGCCTGCCACCTGTTTAATTTTTATCTATATACTCCACCATGTTTCTATTCCAGTGTTGGCCATATTGACTTCAAAGAGCATAAAAATCAAGATGGCAGTGGCTGCAGCAGAACCAATAAAGCAGGGTGCATGGAGTGACATGGGTAAGAACCATGGCTGCCCAGGAAGCACAAGGTGGGAGACAGGTTTCATTACAGTAGCTGAATTTAAATAAAATAATTATTTAAAGACATCCTGGTGAACACAATGATATGCAGAAGTATCAAGAGTAGTAGCAAGAGGATCAGGTCTGACTGGCCCTAACCTGTGCCACCACCACTCCCTGAAACCACTAAACTTACACATTTCCTCCCACAAATACTTAGATTCCTGAGAGAGTTGGAAATACTGTTGAAGTTGCATACAATAAACTATTAGTTGGTAGCCGTGTTGGTCTGAAGCAGCACAACAAAGTTTGAATACAGTAACACCTTTAAGACCAACACAGTTTTATTTAAGGTATAAGCTTTTATGTGCACACACACGCTTCTTCAGATATTTCAATAACTTTGTTGGTCTTCAGGGTGCCACTGGACTCAGACTTTGTTTCAGTAAACTAATAGTTACCCTTAACTACCCTGTTGAGGATGCTGGACTCCAGTAGTAGCTCTCACAATGAGTCAGTGATAATTTGTGATCACTGCCAAACTTTTACTATCTTGGAGGACCAAATTACCAATAGTAAAATATGAAAGAAAAACAGAAGAGCTTTCCCTTGGTTTCTCTTCGTCTCAGTTGGTTTCTACCTCTCCAAGTGTTTATCTGGCATGGCGATCACCTGTGTTTCCATGTTTCCTTATGTTTACACTTATTGGTGTGCGCGCGTGTTTTAGCATAAACCATTTTATACTCTCTGTAACTCTGTGCATAGGGAAATAGCTTCTTTGAGAACCAGATCCCGTACACTTCTTTGACTCCGTGGTCCCCGTTATAACCCTGTTGCTACTCCAAAAACCAGTCCCCTTTTGTTATGTTTCTGTTAACTTTTATTAAATTAAAAAAAAATCCAAAGAACTGTCTTCTGTGTCTTCTCCTTCAGGGTTTTGGAAAGGCTGGAATTCTAAATTTCCTGTGTTTATTGGTGAATCAGAGCCTGTGGGATTCCATCTCACCCAGAACAGTCCCACTCAAACATATGCACAGCTGGGCTGATTCTGCACCCATCTGTTTCCATAGCCACTTTGGGAAGTTAATCTCCCTCTACACTGCATGCCACTTTCATTTTCTTTGTTCATCGGGTTTTATGGTACCTTCTGCATAGTTTTATGGCCATTCAGGGGTGACTTCACAGTCACTATTGCCCCAGGTTATCTGAATGTGGTTTTGAGTGGCACCTTTTCCTTCCTCTGCTTCCGATTCCAAGGGAACAATAAGCAGACATGGCTTCACTGATCTCCATCAGTTTCCCCCACCCCTGTTTCCCCCTCCGTACTTATCACCTCTCCATGAATTACTTGGCTCAGGCAGCTAATGACCACTGAGGCAAGTACTGACACAGGAAACTCTGCATACCAATGATCTGAGGCAATGCAATGAAAACAGATAGTCCGAGGCAAGGGGGAACCAGGTTGAGTGCTGATAAAATATGGAGTGAACGCCAGATGCAGAATGGACCCTAAATGAATTTCCACAGCTGGATTTCTTGTGTTATTTGTCAGAGGCAGAATCTGCATTGAGCTTGCCCAGGAATCGCACAGCCTCTGGCTTGTACCCCATAGGGATTGTCATGCCTGAGCAACTCCCACAGGCTGTGATAGGTGGACTTTTCCTAATCCAAATTGTATTTAGCCACATAAAATCACAGCATGCCTGATGAATTGAATTTTATGCATTGATTATGTATGCAGCACTGCTCGACAGTCCCCTTCATATGCCTGATGTACACAGCACACAAAGGGATTTCCTGCAGCCCTTCCAGTCTGAATGGGACATTCCGTACCACTCAATGGGTACAATAAACATCAAATGAACAGTAGCAGACGGGTGCCTGTCCACAGTGGAAAGGGCATTGGGTGCATTGAATGCTTTCAATATGCCCCATCATCCTCCTGATGGCATCGGCTGCATGCACACGTCATTGCATATTTCGCTCTCCTTACACCATAGCAATTATTTGCCCCTACATTTTCCCCTGCAGACAAGACAATCTGCTTGTGGGCTATTGCTATAGTACAACAATCTTGCTATTGCATAGCAATAGCGCTATCCAGGAAGAGGTATCTCCCCATCTTAGGTGGCCTGTTTTGGCTGAACACCGATGAATGCTAAGTAAAGTGGAGCTCCTCTCTATAGGGCATATATTCACCCTGATTTGGACCCTGTGTGTGGAAAGGGCATTGGGTGCATCGAATGCTTTCAATTTGCCCCATCATGCTCCTGATGGCATCGGCTGCATGCACACGTCATTGCATATTTCGCTGTCCTTACACCATAGCAATTATTTGCCCCTACATTTTCCTCTGCGGACAAGACAATCTGCTTGTGGGCTATTGCGATAGTACAACAATCTTGCTATCGCATAGCAATACTGCTATCCAGGAAGAGGTATCTGGCCATCTTAGGTGGCATGTTTTGGCTGAACACCGATGAATGCTAAGTAAAGTGTGGGAAGTAAGGAGTTACACAAGTACTGTTTTCATCAGCTGGTCTGATACCCTGATGGTCACATGGACCATTGTTGGATGTGCTTGCTCAAAACTCACAGTGGATTGGGCACCGAACGTCTCACACTTGAACACAGAACCATGTGGCGGCTGCTATTGCTGCCCACCCTGCTGGTCTTTGGCTTGGTTTACTTCCATCTTTTCCATGGCACAAGGAACCCTTTTTGCCAGGTGTCCGTGGGCTTGCTGAAACCACTCATCACAGACCAGGAGATGCACGGGAAAAGTCCTCAAAAAAGGGTGAGACAGGGCAGATTGGCCATGAGCTGGATTGGACTGCAGCTTGATGGGACACTGCTGTGGGGGTCTTCACATGCTTCTATTATGGGCATATATCCACCCTGATTTGGACCCTGTGTTCTAGGGCTGCCCATCTCCAGGTGGGGCCTGGAGATCATCTGCTATTACAACTCCTCTCTGGAAAATGGAGATTAGTTCCTCTTCACAGGCTCCACCCCTCAAACCTCCAGGTATTTCCCAACCCAGAGCTGGCCACCCTGTTCTCTATCTCCCTCTCCACAAAACACCCCTCTGTCTGCAAATTGCTCACTGGCTCCAAACATTGGGTCAAGGACCCCAGACCGGCAAGTAAGGAGTTACACAAGTATTGTTTTCATCAGCTGGTCTGGTACCCTGATGGTCACATGGACCATCCTTAGATGTGTTTGCTCAAAACTCACAGTGGGTTGGGTACCGAACTTCTCACACTTGAACACAGAACCATGTGGCGGCTGCTATTGCTGCTCACCCTGCTGGTCTTCGGTTTGGTTTACTTCCATCTTTTCCATGGCACAAGGAACCCTTTTCGCCAGGCGTCCGTGGGGTTGCTGAAACCACTCATCACAGACCAGTTTTCTGCACTTTTTCCAAAGCTATAATATACTTTTTAAGGTGTGGTGACCAGAACTGCACACAGTATTCCAAATGAGGTCGCACCATTGATTTATATAGGGGCGAGACCTCATTGTCCTGGAAGAAAGAGTCTCTTTACAAGGCAGTCTTTATCTGATTCAGTGAGTGTGCTCAGATTAAGCTGGGAGAGGAAAGGAACTCTCAAAATGTTGCTCTTGTGATTCAGGCGATATCTTCAAGAAATAAGAGCCTGCACTTATTCACAGAGGAGTAGAAAGGGGGGGAGGGACTGGGGGGACATTAACGGTGGCTCCATTCACACTTTGCCCAGCATACCAAAAGTATCACAGCCTGGTCTCTGTAAATAAGTAACCCGAATCAAGCTTTGATATCTGAGTCTGCTTCCTTTTGGCACGCTATTTCTCGGATTCAAAAGGTTTCCGTTTAGGCATCTTATGCCCCAGAGAATGAATAGCTGTCCTTCAAAGCTTTTTACACTCTTTTTACCATCTCAATGAGAGCATTTACCCAACCAAACGCATTGGCGGATGGACTTAAATATATACTAAGGGGAGAAAACACGTCTAGCCTTGTGTTAACACTTCAAAATGTACCTCAGGTTCAGCGTGTGCAGTGGGCCGTCCATCACACAGTGCTTCCATGACAGTGTTCTCATAAAGGTTTGTATACACGGACAGTGCCAGCTGGTTTGTTGAGCCCAATAGTTGCCAGCCTCCAGGTGGGGCCTGGAGATCTAGAATTACATCTGATCTCCAGACTACAGTTCCTTTAGAGGAAAGGGCTGCTTTGGAAGGTGGACTGTATGGCACTGTATCCCACTGAGGTCCCTCCCCACCCCTAACAACTTCCCAGGATCCCCCCCAAATTGTTTTGGAATTTCCTAACCCAGAGTTGGCAACCATATCCAGCCCATCAGTTCAGATTCTCTTCTCAAGCCCAGTTCCCTGTGCCCCCACCTAAAAAGACAGGCAGGTGGTGAGCAGAGACAGGGCTTTTTTGGTGGTGGTACCTCACCTTTGTCCTTCTCCTTGAAGCACCTCTGACACTTACCTTACTTTCCTTTTGGTGCCAGGCCAAAACATTTCTTTCTTTTTAAAAATCCTTTTAACAAAGGGTCCTAGGTTTCCTTAAAGCTATTCTCTGACCCAAGAACTGTTGCATGAACATCCCTTTTAGGCTGTTTGGTGTTTGTTTTATGCCCTGGCTTATTTCTTTAATGGTTTATTGTTTTTGTTTTAGTTGTAAGCCACCTCAAGCAGGTCTCTGGCAGACCAACATAGAAAATAAACATTTAGAAAATACACACTTTCTAAATAAATATACATGTTTGATGGGGAAAAGATGCTTCATCTCTTGGTCTGCTTTAATCAAAGCAGTTCATTGTGCTGGGATATCTGGTTAACACAGCAGAGTTTGCCCAGTTATAGAAGCATGATACTGAGTGCAATAAATCTCCCAAGAAGTATATTACAAAAACAGTAAACTTACATTTATTAAAGTAGATCCAGTTCACATTCATGTTGCAGTCAAAGGAAGAGAATGAAGACTAATCTAAAGAGTACTTTCCCTATCTCAAATGGCCAGCTAATCCAGCATCATGCATGTGGGATTACAAGGGCATTGTCTCTACAGGAGAGACCTACAAAGACATATGTCTCCATGGAAGGCCATGTGCAGAGAGTGAGATGACAAAGTGAGAGAGAGAGGAGGGGCCAGAGAGCAGCTCCCAGATTAAGACAAAGAGGGGCATCCTATTCAAGGAGATAACACCTGTACACCCCAAGAGTGATGTAGTGCCCCCCCCCCATGTCCAGGCATTCTGAGTTGCTCACTTTAACAAACTGTGGTGGAAGAAATGAGTAATTTCCCATGGGCTTGCATCCACTTCCTTCCTGATTTGGAGCATATAGGGCAGCTTTCAGGTGACCTCTTAAGATAACGATATATGGTTTTGCTGGAAGTAATCAGTTCAGAACAATGATTAATAAGTTCAGTTGATTAATTAGCATTCTCTTGAGGAAGCATATATTGTGTTGTGAAGACAGCCTGTGTGTCACTTCTAAGCTTCACTATCTGCAAAACTATCTGCAAAATCCAGGAGGGAAATAAACAAAACCTCTTTTCTGTTTCCTGTGTGTCCTTTGGGGACCTTGCTCATCTAAATGCTCTGTATGTGAAAGCAGAAATAACAGGCTTCAAAGGAGGGCAGCAAAACTGTTTTCCAGACTCCAGGAAGATAAAGTAGAAAGCAACATAGTTATAGGCAGCCTTCCCCATGCTGAACAAATCCTCTTTAAATAAAAATACAGTGGAACAGTTGAGAAGGATCTCTCTTTCCTCACAGTCCTGATAATGCTTATCAGTACAAACTTCTAGGTTCGGTGGTTTCTAGAAAGTGAACCGGTTTTACAACCAGCAATTTTCACCAGGGAAGGTACTGGTGGTATCAATCGCCTCCAATTTAAGGCTGACTTTGGATTTTAACAGGCAATGCTCCTTGTCTCCTGTAAGTTTGTGCTAGCTTGTGGATAAGAACTGGTTCTGAGTCCATGCTATGATATTATCCTTATCCAAACAAAACAGACCTCCCAGTAATCACACAACAAAGAAAGCAAGACTGGGGCCAATGTAGAGCCAATAATACACTCTTAAGCATAAGTAATATGCTGAATACAATTGCTTTATACTAGATAGTCACTATTAAGTGTACAAAATTTCCCCAAACATTTACAATAACAAGATAATACAATAGAATGTCAGTAGCTGCCAACAGCCCCAAGATATCAATGGAAATCCTAAACAGTTACTGTTGGCAGTCAAAAGAGTATAAGGCTTATTGAGCTAAAAGCTACTAGAGCTTGACGAAGCAGCCGGCTTGTGCTTGGTTTCGTGTAATGACTTCCTCATAAGCAGCTTAACTGATGTTGTATACAAGTTTTCTTAATATGTGTAATCTCCTGGTTTTTAAGATACTTCTCTAGAGTTGCTACCTTGGCTATGAAGCTTAGTCTATCAAGGACAGGTCCCATATGAGATATGGTCCAAGGAAATAAGGGCTAGTCCCTATATTAATGGTAGCAACTTTCAAAACCTCCCAGCTTTTAGGCTTCCGGTTTATGGCGCTACGCTACGGTCAGGTTTTGGATGAGCTCCAACCCGACCGGCTCCCCACGTCTTTTGGGGGCTCTTCCACGATGTGGCTGAGTCCTGCTTCCCCACCTGGAGGGAGAGGAAGTTGTAGGGGGCTTGCTGGGCCCCCCCGCTGACGGCGAATCGCGGGGGGTGTAGCCGGTTGCCTCAAAGCAGAAGACGAGGTCTGGAGGAACATGGCGACATGTTCACAGCAGCGACCAACCGTGCTTTTAAACCTTTTTGCTTTGATTATTTTTCTTTGATACCTTGACACGAAGATTTCTGTTTGTATGTTTGTCTGTCTCCACGGGTGCACCCTCCGACGAGAAACCGAAAGCATATGGGATATTCCCTCCCCCCCCGCATTGGACTAATCCTCAACCTTTACTAAAGCGGCGGTGAAAAGTGAGAGGAATGTGAAGCTGGAAGGAAAGGTACGGGGGCAAAATTTGGCTGGATGTATTGTCAACAGAGTTGTTAAGGATTACAAAACTATGAAAAGGATTTGGGACATTTGCTGATTAACCTTTAAGACTGAGACCAGAAGGTGGGGCTAAGCCTGCAAAGAAAATGGCGCTGGACGCGGTTTGTAATGAGCTACGAAATGCAGTTTTGTCAGAACTTAGATCAGATCGCTTTAAAAAACTACTGAAAGAAGAATTAGAGAAGTAGCTAGAGCAGGTTTGGGACAACCTACTGGGGAAATCGAGATTTATATCTGGACAGGAAAGCTATAACCTAGACCAAACAAAAGAGTTACAAGGACAAGATGAGCGGAAAGTTAAGCAGGAAAGAGATTTGCTTGCTACTCAAAACTCATTTACAGAATTTGAGATACAGGAAGTGGATATAAAGAGCCGCGCCTTAGAGAAGAAAAAAACTGTGGAAAAAAAAGTTCGGGGAGACAGATTGTCATGCCCCCCCCCCGGAGGAGAAAAAGGAAGACGAAGAGGAGGAAAAGACGGACGGGAGCCTTAAAAGAGGCAAAGAACTGTGACAACAAAGACCTGAACTTGGACATAAGGCGATTTAGGAAAAATAAAGGGACTGTCAATTTAAAAGAATACAAAGACCAAAGGCACAAAAAGGAAGAACAGGAGAATCAGTATAAAAAAGAATTAGAATATAAGGTTGAATTGTGTAAGGGAGATAGATATATTGTATAAATGTTCTCCTATGAGAGTTGGTTCTTAGGCGGTTACAGGGATAAAGCTATGAGTTCTCTCGATAGGAGAGCAGAAGAGATGCTCAACTTGTTAATAGTTGGAGTTGGTGATGGTTTAGATTTACTAGTTGATGATACGGGCCTACCAGATCTATGTTATATATTAAATGTATTAAGCGGTTGTATTAATTTTCTGATAAGAATGCAAGCTGATAAAAAATAGCAAAGGGGAGCTGGGTAACAGCTATGAGTATAATTAATTTGGGGATAAAGTCCGGCTAGCTATTGAATTTTTGGAGTGGGTGATCGCTTACGTTGAATATATTAGTTAATGATATGGTATTATCACATTTCTGTTATACATTAAAAGTGCAAAACAATTTTCTGATTAGAAAGTAAGTTGATAAGAAATAGCAAATGGGAGCTGGACAACAGTTATGATTTTTCAATAAAGTAACATAGAAGGAACTGAACAGATGAATTTATGATGAATAGGAACATAGGTAGTGAAAAAATTGGAATTATCTAGGAGAAGGTGCTTAAGAGAAGGAATGCAGAAAGTATGCAAATAATTAATTGATGAACATGATTTAGGTGTCAGAGAAGATATTAGCTGTTAATATTGGTATAGGTTGGTGGTGGGGTTTATGTTTGTATTTGTTTAATATATGTTTAGGAAACTTAATAAAGATATATTAAAAAAAAAAAACCTCCCAGCTTTTGCCAAGGCAGTTCAGGTAACCCTATGGTTACATAGTGGTTAGAGTGAAAAAGTGGGGGGGGGATTATTGGAACCCCATTAGGGTTGCCAGCCTCCAGGTGGGGCCTGGAGACCTCCCACTTTTACAACTGATCTCCAGCTGACAGAGAACAGCTCCCCTGGAGAAAATGGCTGCTTTGAAGGGTGGACTCTATGGCATTGGACCGTACTGAAGCCCCTCCCCTCCCCAAACCCCACCCTCTCCTGGCTCCACCCCCAAAGTCTCCAGGCATTTTCCAACCCAGACCTGGTAACCCTAAACTCCATCTTTTCTGGCTTTGAGCTCTGCTTCTGCCTGATGCAGTACTTCATGATGAAGTCCGGTTTCCTCTTTCACAAGAATGCAATAGCAAAGCCTTGATTCTTTGTTTTTCCCCAGGTTTCACTGCAGATAAAGTACCTCCCAGCTGGGATGCTACAGTTATCAGAAGTGGCATTGGGGCCTGTCTGTGGCAGCGGTCTTGGCCAAGGCAGGAAAACGGGTGTTGGTGCTGGAGCAGCACAGCAAGGCCGGAGGATGCTGTCCCACCTTTCAAAAGAGAGGCTTCGAATCTGATATTGGTAAGACTTAAGGCGGATGATAAGCAGAAGGAGAACCAAACTGCCTCTTGCTATTCCTAGCAAGATAAGGGATGACCCAGATTTCATCTCAGCTGGATGTGGGCATGACTCTGGGGTAGGGTTGCCACCACCACCAGCCCCGTGGAGGTGGGGTCCCCCGCCACCAGACCTCACACTCACCTCTAATACAGGGAGCGGTGGCGCAGGGAGTAACAGCACCTGCAGTAACATCTATAGCGAACAGCCATAATGGCTGTTCGAATCCCCACCACGGCCGGAGTGAGCTACTGGCCCCAGTCCCAGCTCCCGCCAACCCAGCGGCTCGAAAGTAATTGCAAGTAGAGAAATGGGTACCTGCCTTAGAGGCGGGGGGCACCCTCCTCCTGGTTCCGTGCCAGGAGGGTTGATGGCGACGATGGCAGTTAGAGAAGCAGCGGCGGCGAGGAAGAACAATGGCGGCGTCTGGCGGACCGTAGGAGCGACGACGACATCGGATCGAGGCGGGACCGGATGATGCAACTGCGGAGCGACACGGCGCGGCTGGAGCCCGAAGGGACGAGTAGCCGGGAACGTTGCAGTCCAGGAGCAGTGCGCATCAACGGAGGGTCCATCTGCAG
>NW_015167146.1:0-18778 GCF_001447785.1 Gekko japonicus | reverse complement strand
TAGGCAACCCCTCCCTGCACAATTGTCGCCCTAGGTAGGATCTGACTACAATAATGTAGGCCACCTGTAAACCGCTCTGAGACCCAGTAGGGGTCATGAGCGGTATAGAAGTCACATGTAAATAAATAAAATAAAATAAAATAATCATTTGGCTGGCTGGGGGACTTACCAGGAGAGGGTGGGAGGCCCAGGCTAGATGGCCAGCAATGTGGTGGTGTCGCTTCCAGCATGCACCGGCCGTGATATAATTACATCGGTAACATCGCAGCAACACTCTGGTATTTGGGCAAAAACCCTATGGCAGACATCATTTTTATCATAGAGTTTTTGCCCAGATACCAGAGCATCAAGGTAACTTTGCAGCATGGAAGTGACGTACCCTGGGCCTCCCTCCCATTCCTGGTAGGTCCCCCCATCCCCCACCAGCTGCCACCCTACTCTGGGGTGTTGGTTGTGCAAATAGCCATAGACATCCACCTCCATGGCAATTAGGATGGCCAGATGTTCAGAGGGCAGTGCATATTTCTCTGCCCTGGCCCCAGCCTGGTGGAACATGCTCCCAGTCGAAATCAGTGCTCTGTGGGATTTATTACAATTCTGCAGGGCCTGTAAAATGGAGCTGTTTTGCCAGGCCTTTGATTGAGGTGGCAGTTATCCAGTCATCTAGGCCTCCCCTGCTTGCACTGCTGCAGTGCTTACAATGCTCGTTACAATTTGCCCTGCTCACAGAGACCAACAGGGCATCACCGCAGGAGGCACTATGAATCTGCCTTGACCAGTTGCTAGGCTTGCCAAATCCCCCCGGGGGGCGGGGAAACACCCGCCCCGGAGGCCCGTTCCCCACCGCTGGTGGATTGGGCCCCGGGGGGAACCCCACTTCGACATGCACATCACCCGGAAGTGACGTGACCACGCCGGGCACGCTGGGGGCGGGGCCATGGTCATCTGAGGGAAAACTCTATGGTTTTCCCTCGGATGATCGTGGCCCCGCCCCCAGCGGGCCCAGCTTCGTCACGTCACTTCCAGGTGACGTGTGTGTGGCGCGCGCGCACTCCAGCCGCCAGCCGGGCGTCCACCACTGCAGCTCAAAAAGCACTTGGCAACCCTACCAGTTGCCATCTATTTGACGGGACTGAAACGCGATCTTAAATTTTATCTTTTACTGTCAATTTTGTTTCATTTGCTTGTTCTATTTAAACCCGAATGCTTGATCGTTATTATGTTTTATTGTTATTATGTTGTTGATTGGAATGCCGTGACCCACCCTGAGCCCACTTGTGAGGGAGGGCAGGATATAAAACAGATCTAAAGCAAGTGTATTTGAACAAAGACTCCTGTGTATTTACCTTGTGATAATACCACGCGGATCTTTGATCATTTATTCTGAGTCAGGCTCCTGTTCCACCAAACTCAGAACCGTCTGCTGTGCCTGCCAGAAGTTCTCTAGGGTCTCAGCTGGAGCTCTTTGACATAATTTACAGTTTCAGCCTTGCAAATGCAGATGGTGGAGATTGAAAATAAGGCCTTCTGTATGCAAAGCAGATGCTCCACTAATGAGGGAGAAATGCCAGGGGATAGGTGACTGGTTTATTATCATACAGAAACTCTACATGCTTTGCTGTGCAGGCTTCATTAGGGGGGATCAGAGAATTCACCTAGTGCGGGACCTGTTCACAGCAATTAAATTCTTTTTACTTAGCCCTTCAACCAATTGTAGCCAAAGTGGGTTTGCAGCTGTATGAATGAGAATGGATAGGTTTCCAGATCTTCCCAGTTATGTCGGCATCATTTTATTGCCAATATTCATCATGCCTGCAGTTTCAAAATCTGTACTTGCTATATAACTCTAGCACTAAAGCATGCAGCGATTTTGTTAAAAGCAAGCAAAAATCCCTCTGGTTGCATGGAGCAGAAAGGCAGGTACAGGAGTGGACCAAAGAAAGTACAAGGAAACCCTTCTGTTTAGGGCTGCCCAGTCTCCTATTGTGGTAAAAGCCCTCTTCCCTCACTGCCACTCACTGGGCATTTGGAGGGGAAGTAGGGGGGAATTGGCAGCACTAACAATGCACTGAGGTCACTTCCAGTTAAACCATAGAGTTTGGGGTGAATCCTAGACCATTGCCCTTATGATATCAAGTCACATCCAGCTCATGCAGGAAGTGACATCACCACATTGCCAGAGATGTGACACTTTTGCTGACGATAAGCTGGTGGTAAGTTTCCCATAGTCTGCTGACCTTATGGTGCTGTGAATGCTTTTATATCACTCTGTCAATACCTGCAAAATGAGAAAGTGTTGTCTTCTTGACACAACCAGAGAGCAGCTGGCGTGGAAGTCTAGAAAGAAGCACGTTTTGCAAGAACTGGGAAGGGAATTCATTTTCTGCCATCACTTGGGGTAGCAGCTTCAGAGCCAGCAACTAGTTTGTTTCTGTTTGAAAACAGCATTATTTCTCCTCCTTTTCGTTCTAATTCCTTTCCCTTTCTATATTCTGTGGTTTTCTTCCAGGTAGAGTTTGTAGAAGCTGCCTCCCCTCTCAGCGACCAGTACTGGCTTTGAAATGTATGGTGTTGAGCATGATGCAGGACGTGTCATAGACATCATGAGGGGAAACACTCCTGTCCAGGGGTCATTTCGTAGAAATCAGTTCCTGCTTTTCCATCTATCCTTCTTCCATATATCATTTTAAATGGTACAGAGCTATAAAAACCTTTGTCAGCGTAAGCAGTAGAGAAGCAGGTGGGGTTGCCATGTCTGGCCAACAAGCTGGAGGGGGACTTACCAGGAGGTTTCAGGAGAGGAGAGTGAAGAAGTGCACAACGTTCCTATGTCACCTCTGGGTATTGTAGGCACACTGGGGACATCAGGCATGCCATACCTACATAATCCGGAAATGACATAGGCAGGGGTCATTTCGTAGAAAAAGAGGTGCAGGAGCTCATTAGCATATCTCATTAGCATAACTTATTTGCATATGCCACACACCCTGACATCACCAGAAGTGTGTCAGAAGGCAACACCCATCGCTCCGGCTCCACTGGACTGTTTTGGATTGCTAGCTATTGGGGGGGGGGGGGGCGCGGCGTTTGGACAGGAGTGCAGATCTGTCCCTACAGAGGAGGGAGAGCTTGTACCTGAATAAAACTTGGTCTTAAAGGTGCCACTGGACTGTTTTGGACCAGGGGCCGGGGGGAGCTCTGCAACTTGCCTGACTGATTCTTGCTCTGACTGAGGGCTGCTGGGAGCAGGGGGTGGGGCTTGTTGCATGTGCCCGCCCCCTGGGCTCTTTACTGCCGGAGCTCTGCTCCTGCGCGCTCCTGCAGGAAATGACCCTTGGACGTAGGTACGTCAGTGGGGGGTGGGCAACAGTCTGTAATTAGAAGCTAATTATACCATTATACCATACAAAACCAGAGCATCACCCCTCCCCAACATCACCAACATGCCTATGTTACTTTGTTTTGAGGGGTAATTTCCTGGCAGAGAGGAGCACCCCATGGCCATCTCCATCTCCCCCTGCTTTCTGATAGCACTGAAACGGGGGGGGGGTGTCCAAACCGGGGATCCCCCAGGCACAACTAGGGAATGGCAACCATAGAAAGAGGCTTGCCTGGCAACCAGCAAGAGGCCAGGAATGGGGATGGGGACATGGTAGAGTGGCTGATCAGTAATAGCATGGATGTCACCGGGGAACCTGAAAATGACATCACACTTCTCTAGGAGTTACTGGCTACTCTATGGTAACAATCATAAAGGTGTCAGGGATTCCTAGAGAGGACTGACATCACAACCAGGTTTTCCCCAGAAGTCACATCATGACAGCAGCCCAATGGCCATTAAAAAAATTCTCCCACTATCCCTCTGAGAGTCATGTATTTGGGATTCCCCACCCTGTCCAGGGATTGGCAACTCTGTGCATAAATTAAAGAGCATCAAGGACTTCAAAAGGTAAACTGAAGTCATCATGTGCTGACAGAACACGGGTCATTCTCTGAACTGTATATTTGCATTTATATCCTACAGGCCAAGATGTCTTCGGCTGTGGCCTAGCAGGGGCTCTGCGTGGGGGCTTGATTTGTGCCTCAGCTTTACTGGGCTGCATGGTCTACGTCAATCTTTTACTTCTGAAGAAAAAACTGAGGAGGAATCAGAAGAACGAGGCCTAGTGCCACAAGCCTCACTCCATCCTCTCAGAGAACAAGCTTCTGGACTGTAGGCCCCATTTCCTTCACTGTGTTTCTTGCCTCATTGGCAAATCTCCAAAGGATGACAGTTGTGCTGGCCCCAGTCAGCGTTATCTGTAGTGAAACCCAATAGGATTTCAGGCAGGGAGTGTGCTGGCCCCAGTCAGCGTTATCTGTAGTTTAGTAAAACTGCTCTGTATCTTTAAGACTTGTTGCACCTGGAAATTGGAGTCCACAGTTAGGGGTCTCAGAAGCTTCCCTCCGACTGGCTCATTAAGAGTAATTTCCTGAGCTCAGAGGCGCAAAGATAGGAGTTTTATTGTTCTTTTCCGTTTTCTTTGTCCATCAACCCTTACTGCAAGGAGAGGGGAAGCCCATCTCTTTCTCACCGCGGCTATAGAACTGACCTAGATCACAAGATGTAATTTTCCACCCAGCCATCTGGTCGATTGTGAGTAAATGATCTTCTGAATGCGTGTGAAGTTAAATAAAGATGATTTAAGCTCTCCTCAGTAGTCGTGGTTGACTCACACCTAGAGAGCCTTGGCTTAGCACAGCTTGTGCTGGACAGGACAACAGTGGTTAATGATATTTTCCTTGCTTCCTGTGTGAGGGACATTGCTGCCCTCCTCACTTTCTAGGGTTGCTTATGCTTAGGTCTATCATCGAAATCTGCAGGACAAACTGACTGGGGTAGGGTTGCCGGCCTCTTTACCCTTTGGCTTCTCTCCCTTGAATTATGTCGGTTTCACTTCTGGCTTTTACTTTCGGTTCATTCATTTCACTTCTGGCTTTAATTTTTGCCTCAACAGGTAATCTGGTAGCCCCTGTTTCCAACCAGGCTTCTTCAGAAGCCGTACAAATGGATATTATTTCAAACAGAAAAGCCTCAAATCGAAATTTCAAACAGGAAAGCCTGTGTTCTTCTCTCAGTCAGGGTCTCATGAATGACTTCTTTACCTTATGAAGAAAAACTCTTAAGCAATATTGTTTTAATGTTGATCTTGTTATAATATTCCACCAATAAAATGTTTAAAAAAAGAAAAAAGAAAAACTCTTAAGCTTCTCCTGTGCCTTCCAGTCACATGCATCGCATAGCCTAATGCCTTCTGTAATCAGAGTTAACCTACCTGATGCACTCCTCCTGTTAAACTTACCTGTTGAATTTTCACCTGTTAAATTGGAGTTAACTGACCTGATGTACTGCATTGGACTTTCCTGCAGAATTTATGTGTTGAATTGTATATGCTGTGAATTCAGAAGTTCCTGTTGTTGTAGAAATTACTGAGGTCTTGTATATCTAAGCTTAAAGAGACTTTTAATGTGATATGAAATATACTGTATAGGGGGACCATATGGTTGATAACAGAGATAGAAACTAGGTGTTTCATAGAACAGAATTTTATAGATATTGAATCACATGGGGTATAGTTTATAAAATCTTTCTTATAGTTTGTATATTTTGTATGCACGGTGTGTTTTGTATCTTTGGCTTCCTGGTGGTGGCTGGAGATCTCCCGCTATTACAACTGATCCCCAGGCAACAGAGATGAGTTTACCTGGAGAAAATGGCCACTTTGGAAAGTGGACTCTATGGCATTATACCCCACTGAAGTCCCTCCCCTCCCTAAACCCCGCCCTCCTCAGTCTCCGCCCCCAAATCACCAGGTATTTCCCAACCCAGAGCTGGCAACCCTAGACTGGGGTCAAAATTTTGATCTTGTTCAGAGATTCTGTCTGCCAAACAGTTTGAAAGAAAACAAAAGAGCCTGAATTTGAGACTTGGCTATTGCATGGGGAAGCTGATACCAACCTACCTTGGTGTAGTATAGTGCGCGGACTCTAATCTGGGAGAACTGGGTTTGATTCCCCACTCCTCCTCTTGCACCTGGCTGAATGACCTTGGGCAAGCCATAGCTCTGATAAGAGCTGTCCTTGAAAAAGAGCAGTTTCTGTCAAGAGCTCTCTCAGCCCCACCCACCTCACAGGGTGTCTGTTGTGGGGAGGGGAAGGGAAAGGAGTTTGTAAGGTGCTCTGAGACATCTTTGGGTAGTGAAGGGCAGGGTATAAATCCAATCTCCTCCTCCTCCTCCTCCTCCTCCTCCTCCTCTCCTCCTCCTCCTCCTCCTCCTCCTAGATACTCCAGAGCCATGTCTGTCATTTTGGAGGAAGATGAGTGTTCAGAATAGTTATCCCTCCTCCCCCTCCTCCCCCCTTCCCCTTCCCCTTCCCCTTCCTCCTCCAGACTCCAGAGCCATGTCTGTCATTTTGGAGGAAGATGAGTGTTCAGAATAGTTATTTGGTGATATGTTTTTCTGTACTGCTGTTAGCATTTCATGGACATGGAGAGCGGCTTTGAGGGTGAAATACTGAGAGAAGTTCCTCTATGAGATGCTATGAAGTGGGATGTCTAACACTCAACACGTTTCCAGGCTGTGACCTACAAACACTCCAGGACATTTTCTGTTCTCTAAGCTATTTGAAAAGGGTAGGATCCAAAAACATGTGCTTTTTAAAAATAACGTTATTATAGGGTTGCTACCTCTGCCTTGGGAAGTTCCTGGAGATCTGGAAGTAGAGCGAGGAGGGCGAGGAGACGGGAGGGGAGGGGAGGGGAGGAACCTTAGTGGGGTATAATGGCACAGAGTTCACTCTTCCAGAGGGATTTTTTCCCCCAGAAGAATTGATCTCTGTTGTCTAGGGATGAGTGGTAATTCCAGAAGGTCTCCAGGCCCCACCTCCAGGCTAACGGCAACCCTGAGTATATTTTCGTTTTCTCTTCCTCCCTCTACCCCGAGAGCTCAGGGCAGTATGCATACCTCTGTGGCCACACAACAACCCAAGATAGGTTAGGTTGAGAGTAAAGGTGGCCCAAGGTCAACCAGTGTGTTTTATGACAGTGTAGGGATCTGAACGCAGGCTTCCCAGATCTTAGTTGAGACGAATCATAACGCTGCATGGTGTCATGGTTAAGAACGATGGATTCTAATCTGGAGAATCGGGTCGATTCTGTCCTCCTCCACTTGAAGCCAAGCTGGGCAACCTTGAGTCAGCCACAGCTCTCCCAGCCCCCTCCCAATAAGTCTAGCTTGCTGCATAACACTAAAAAAAAAGAGCTAGAGCTTCAGACTGCCAGACAATCCTAGGATCTCCTGGCTATACCACACACAATGGCATACAATAATTTATTTTTTTTACTACCCTGGCTGATACGTTAGTCATAGCTCACCTTTGGTTTCTGGTGCTGCAGCCTTAATAAACGTGGAAAGACAACACCATTTTCAAGTGACCAAGGATCATATTAAAGAACGTAATTCATAATTGTACATGACCCACTCAGCAAAACATATTACACTTTGAAAGCCAAATATAGGCTTTTGGGCTACTAGGGCAAACCCGCTATTAATCAATACTAACTAATATCATCTCTGAACAATACAGTGGCTTGGCTCTTATACCATGTTTCCATTCAAGTTCTTTTGATATGTTCTGTAGCAGCACACATTCCTGGGGCACTATGGTTGCCAACCTCCAGGTGACACCTGGAGGTCTCCTGCTATTACAATTGATCTCCAGTCAGATGACCAAGATCAGTTCCCCTGGAGAAAATGGCTGCTTTGGAGGGTGAACTCTATGGCATTGTACCCTGCTGAGGTCCCCCCCAAAAAAACCCTGCCCTCCCCAGGCTCCATTCCCCAAATCTCATGGTATTTCCTAACCCAGAGCCTTCAACCCTAGCCCCTCTGCTCCCACATCAGTGTTCTTCAAGGACCCAGAAAGGGGCCGAGTGCAAAGAGGAATGGACTGCCTCTGTAAAGGACAAAGAGGAACATGAGTGGAAACAAGGTGTAGGATCTGTGCCAATGTAGTCAGGCACTTCTTTCCCTGGAGGGAAAAGCAGAATGAGCAATATCGTACCAGTTTGGTGTGGTGGTTAAGTGCGCGGACTCTAATCTGGGAGAACTGGGTTTAATTCCCTACTCCTCCACTTGCACCTGCTGGATGACCTTGATAAGAGCTGTTCTTGAAAAAGAGCTGTTTCTGTCAGAGCTCTCTCAGCCCTACAACAGGGTGTCTGTTGTGGGGAGGGGAAGGGAAAGGAGTTTGTAAGCCGCTCTGAGACTCCTTTGGGTAGTGAAGGGTATAAATCCAATCTCCTCGTTCTCCTCCTCCTCCTCCTCCTTCCTCTTCCTCTTCCTCTTCCTCTTCTTCCTCCTCTTCTTCTTCTTCCTCCTCTTCTTCCTCCTCTTCCTCTTCTTCCTAATGTGTGATATCCTGTGCCACAAATCCGTAACAAACAGCCCAGAGGGATTTGAACGCCTCTCCCTTTTATGTAAACAAGTTAGCAGGGCGGCCAGGTACGGCCTGCAATCCGTTGTTGAAAATGTGACACTCCCTCTTGCCCAGAACAAAACCGGTTTCCCAGCTCAGCAGCTTCAGGTGGGAGCCGCAGAGACGTCTTGGTACCTGCCCTGACGAAGCGCTGGACTGATGCCAGAGCTGCAGTCCAAAGTCCGGGGAAAGGAGACTTCAAGGGCCTCCAGGTGCAAACAAGGTGTGGTGGCTTCCAGGGTGCAGGCCTAAGGAGGCAGAGCAGCTAAAGACACCGATGGGATGCGGAAGAGGGGCTTGGGAAAGTGGGGGTGCTGCAGTTCGGTGCCGGGGACAGCAGAAAGACCCATGCTTAGGGACAGAGCCCACGGGCAGTGCAGCTGCTGCAGATCTGAGGCTGGGCATTGTCACCCTCTGCTAATTACACAGCGTCAGCATTTATTTATTCTATTAGATTTACATACCACTCTCCCCAATGAGCTCAGGGTGGTGTACAACAGTTAAATATACAATTAAAACAATATTAAAACAACAGTTTACACATAAAATCATAAAATACTGTATAATTATAAAAGTTGTCAGATGACAAATCAGATAGGGTTGCCAAATCGACTTTCCTCTGCGGCGGGGGACTTTGTGCTGGCTCCCGGCAGCATGCACGTCACAGGTAAGTGACGTCATGACGCCGGGGATGCTGGGGGCGGGGCACAGCCATTTGAGGGGAAAACATAGAGTTTTCCCCTCAAATGGCTGTGCCCCGCCCCCAGCATCCCCGGCGTCATGCACGCGGGGGTGGGGTTTCCCCCGGGGGCCGATTCCTCGGGGGTGGAAATTGGACCTCCAAAGCGGGGGGAAATCTGCCCCCCGGGGGGATATGGCAGCCCTAAAATCAGAACAGGCCTGATGGACAATTGGCCTGGAAAATTTGGGCTGAAAAACGTAGGGCCAAAAAAGCTGGGGGGGGGGACGTCCGCTGCCTCAAGCAAATGCCTGGCGGAAGAGCTCTGTCTTGCAGGCCCTGTGGAAATGCAGTAAGTCCCTCATGGCCCTGATCTCACATGGGAGCTGAAAAAACCCTGGCCCTGGTCGAGACTAGACGGACGTCCCTGGGGCCGGGAACCACTAACAGATGTTGATTTGTGGACCTCAGTAAAGGTAAAGGTTCCCTTCCTCAAAAGCTAGTCGAATCCGACTCTAGGGTTGCGGTGCTCATCTCCGTTTCCAAGCCGAAGAGCCAGCACTGTCCAAAGACGTATCCATGGTCACGTGGCCGGCATGACTAAACACCAAGGCGCACGGAACGCTGTTACCTTCCCACCGAAGTGGTACCTATTTATCTACTTGCAATTTCTTGCTTTCGAACTGCTAGGTTGACAGGAGCTGGAACTAGAGACGGGAGCTCACTCTGTCATGCGGCACACTCGGGTCTCGAACTGCTGAACTACTGACGTTCCACAGCCTGCAGTTCAGCGTCTTAACCACTTGAGCCACCGCAGCTCCTCAGTACCCTCTGCCATTTGATCCAGGGGGATTCAAGGGATCAGCATCATTATTCTAAGTTATCTAGTATTGTCAGCTCTTGATTGGGAAATTCCTGGAGATTTTTGGGGTGGAGCCTGGGGAGGGCGGGGTTTGGGGAGGGGAGGGACTTCAGTGGGTTATAATGCCCTAGAGTCAACCTCCCAAAGTGGCCATTTTCTCCAGGAAAACTGATCTCTGTCACCTGGAGACCAGTTGTAATTTCAGGAGCTGTCCAGGTACCACCTGCAGACTTGGAGCTCATTCAGAATGGATGCTTTTAAAATATATATATATATGTAATGTTAAAGATGTTTAAGACCGCCTGGCTTTAACCCAGGACCTGAACAATGAAGAAATCCGAAGAAAAAGGGTTGGATCTAGTCAGCTTTTTCACTCAGTCTCACCCAGTCCTTCTCCTTCACAGCAGCTGTTGTCCCACGTGGCTTTTGTCCATGCAGGCCCTATGATCCCTAGCACATCCTGTTGGAATGGTCAAACAGGACTAGGGTTGTCAGCTCTGGGTTGGGAAATTCCTGGAGATTTTGGGGGTGGGACACAGGGAGGCCACGGTTTGGGGAGAGCAGGGACTTCATCAGGGTACAATGACATCAAGTGCACCCACCAAAGAATCTGTATTTCTCCAGAGGAACCGATCTCAATTATCTGGAGATCAGTTGTAATAGTGGGAGATCTCCAGGCTCCACCTGGAGGCTGGTAACCCTAAAGCAGACCCCTCCCCCCTCTTTTACAACTAGAAAAACAGTGGGGCAATTCTGCATTGGCTTTTCCCTCCTTTGTCTTAGCAAACCCATGCTGGGACAGAAATTCCCCTTTGCACTGCATGCTGCTTTCACTTTAGGGCTGCCAAGTCCCCCCGGGGGGCGGGGAAACCACCGCCCCAGAGGCCCGTTCCCCGCCGCCGGTGGATCGGCCCCCAGGGGGAACCCTGCCCCGACGTGCGCATCACCAGGAAGTGACGTTAGGACGCCGAGCACGCTGGGGGCGGGCCACGACCATCGGAGGGAAAACTCTATGGTTTAATAAATGGTTTACTTGAGGAATATTAATCTGATGCAAATCTTTCTTAAGGACTGCAATTGCCTAAAAAGGATTGCCTTCTGTTGGGTTTTTTCCAGGCAATAATTAGCACATGAACAGATCACCTGCTGGGTCAAAAGTTTAACAATTACAGCCCTTTAGATGAGTCTGCAGAAAGGAAGGGAAATTTGAAGAACAAGTTTGTCTTGTTGCTAGTCTATGCAAACCTTTCTTGCATGGCCACAAACATCATGCTGTCACGCATTTTCAATCAGGAAAATATAGAAAGAATAATCCACATAGAGTGGACTTTCGGGTACCAACATCCACTGAAAATTACAATATGCAGAAATGAAAGCAAGAAAGATGAATCAAAGGCGTACCAGCTCGAGTGCTGGGAAACTCCGGAGTAAAGAGTGATTGCAGAAAGGGCCAAAGAGAGAGGGGGGGGAATGGGGGAAGGCAGTGGGCAGCACTTAAATACCCGCAGAAACAATTCTACTTTAGAAAGGATTAATGATTCGAAAGCGGATGAGAACAAAGAACTGCAGCAAAAGGAGTTTTCGTAGCTGTGGGGCAACAGTGTGCTAGAAGTGGTCTGAATAGGGTTGCCAAGTCGCGGGGGGGGGGGATTGTAGGTCTTCCCAGAATCCTTGCCGCGGGGACAGCAAGACGCATTGCACCCGCCGTTGCCAGGATCTGATGCTACGCGTCGCTCTGGCAACGGGGCTCTAAACAGCCCCATTGCCAGAGCGACGCAAAGCGTCATGTCCTGGCGACGGTGGTGCAACACGTCTTGCCGTCCCCGTGGCAAGGATTCTGCAAAGACATGCAGATCCCCTGCTGCAATTTGGTGAGATTTGGCAGGCCTAGGTCTGAATGTGGATTCCTGTAGAACAAATGCAGAAACAAGAGAAAGTTCCAACACAAACTGGAAGTGAATACGGGAGGGAATGCAGAACGGAAGAATAGGATGCGCTCAGAAACTGAGGCAAAGTACGGGTTCAGAAAGAGCCATAGACAGCAATACAGATGGGGGGGGTCAATAACGCAAACACACTAGCAGCTATAAAACATCTGTAATTAAAATGAACTGTCAGCCAATGGAGTTTTTAAGGCAAGAGACATTCAGAGGTGGTTTTCAATTGCATGACCTCTATGGAGCAAGTGCAACCCTGGATTCCTTGGTGGTCTCCCATCCAAATACTGACCAGGGCCAACCCTGCTTAGCTTCCAAGATCTGATGAGATCAGGCTAGCCTGGCTTATCCAGGTCAAAGCAAGCTTACATCAGCAAAATAAATACATCTTAACCTGTCACTTCAAATACATTCAAAGTTGCCCTCAGGCTCAGGAAAGGGAATTCCATAGCCATGGGGGATCCTATGCCTTGTGGCTAAGGTTGCCAACTCCATGTTGGGAAATTCCCAGAGATTTGGGGGGGGTGGAACCTTGGGAGGGACATCAGTGGGGTATAACGCCATAGAGGCCACCTCCCACATCAGATATTTTCTCCCCTGGGAACTGATGCCTATAGCCAGGAGATCAGTTAAAAAAGAAGAGTTGGTTTTTATAGCACATTCTTCTCTACAAAAAGGAGTCTCAGAGCGGCTTACGATCACCTTCCCTTCCTCTCCCCACAACAGACACCCTGTGAGGTAGGTGGGGCTGAGAAAGTTCTGAGAGAACTGTGACTGGCCCAAGGTCACCCAGCAGGCTCCATATGAAGGAGGAGTGGAGAATCAAACCCAGTTCTCCAGATTAGACCACTGTACCATGCTAGCAATCAGCTCAACAGTTAAGCAGTTCTAAGTAACTCATTCCGATCAAGGATTCAGTTTGGGGAGTTGGGGGTGTTGAAAAACTTTTCCTCCTTCACTGCAAACTCTAGAAGTTGTTCATGTTCAAACCTCCTGGCCAGTGGTTTTAGGATAGATGCTCCTTCACATGATACCCAACTTTCTAGAAATCATCACTGGAAGAGGTAGTTATTGTCACCAGGTTTATAAAGCATTAGACAGTTCGTGGTAGACTGGTCTGGAACCTCCGTGTGTAGAGACAGGAAACCGCATTCTTGGACTAAATGACAGAGAAAGGCCATGACTGGCTGCTGAACATCCTAGAGGATGTTCTGAGGAAAGAGAAAGCTGGCTGAGGTTGGTCTTGGTCTGATCCATCAAGGCTGTTCTTCTGTTTTCTTAATGTTCTCAGATAATAACAGCAGAAACTGAGGGTGTTTCAGAAATTAATCTTTGAGCCTTGATCCTGGAAGCTGAGCATTCTCCACAGAGGAAAGATCTTCCATCGCAATGTTGTCATAGCAGGGTGGCTGTCCCACAGGGGCTGGGGGAAAGCCTATGACCTAAAGGGAAGGTTAACAAATGATTCAAGGCTGCCATTTTCTCAACAGAGTTCCTCAGCACACATATTTTCCCTACCCACTCATCAGGAGTTTCCAGTGGAGTCTTTTTAAATCAGTGACCCCCTTGCACGTAGACCTCTTGACAAGACTTTACTCTCCTGCAAACAAGCTATGCAGGAGGCATCTAGTGCTGTGCAGAGTCAAGAATGATTGGGAGCACCCAGGTTTAAATCCCTGCTCTTCCACAAAACTTAATTATTTAGGGCCAGTGACTCTCTCAGCTAAATTATCTCACACGGTTCTTGCAGAGCTAAGATCTTGTGCCGTGTGTGTGTGTGTGTGTGTGTGTGTGTGTGTGATGTACCAAGTCGCAGCTGATATGGCAATAAGATTTCCAAGGCAAGAGATGAACAAAGGGAGTCTGTCATTACCTGCCTCTGCATAGCAGCCCTGGCCATGGCTCAGTGGTAGAGCATCTGCTTGGCCTGCAGAAGGTCCCAGGTTCAATCCCTGGCATCTCCAGTGAAAGGGACCACGCAGTAGGTGATGTGAAAGACCTCTGCCCAAGACACTGGAGAGCCACTGCCAGTCTAAGTAGACAATATTGACTTTGATGGACCAGTGGTCTGATTCAGCAGAAGGGGGGTGTCTGCCCTTGGTGGTCTCCCATGCAGGAATTAAGCAGGGCCAACCATGCTTAGTTTGTGAGATGTGACAAGATCTGTCTAGCTTGGGCCATACTGGGCAAGACTGTGCCTTGTGGAAAAGGTACAATTTAAAAAATTACATAATAGTTCAGATCTACTCTTTTTCTTGATATTGCTTTTTTCTTGATACTGCTTTTTTAACATTAGCTCATATTTTAATGGTTTTCCATATCAACATCTTAAATTTCAAAGTACTAAGCGATTTTTTATTGGTGCAGTCAAACTTGCTGAGAAACGACCAGATTTTCTGCCAAAACTAACCGCCCAAAGGGTGGCATCCAGCCAACTTTTTCAACCAACCTTGCCCATTTCCCTTTCTTACTGCAACCCCCTGTCTCACATAGCATTTGTCCCTGCAGGTCTCAGGATTCACATAAAGTTGTTGTTGTGCGGAAGCCCCCCAAAAGACACCCCAGTATGCAATGTGCACTTACCTCGCTATAGGGTGGAGGGTCGCTGGCCAGGATCAGTGGTGGAACTGTAGGTCCAGGTGGAGCAAAAGGTGGAGGTGGGATGGGTTGGCTCCATGTTGGTTGTTGTGGTTGGCGCGCTCTTGATTTCTTACGTATATTGTAACATATGATACAAACTACCAAAATGAAGCCGGCAAATGCCCCAAAGATGGCCACAGGACTGGGAGGAGAGAAAGAAAGGAGACTTTCACACCGGGCTCTCTCCCAGATCTATGGAACCTCTTCAAGAACCTCCTCATCTGCTCTTTTCTTTCTACCCTGCCACTAAGACATAATGATCAATATTCTGCACCACAAAGGGATCATTTACATTGCCTGTGTTATATAAATGATACGTGCGTTTAAGTGCCAGTGAGTCACAGTGAACGTATGGCGACCCCATGGGGTTTTCAGAGCAAGAGGCTAACAGAGGTGGTTTGCCATTGCCTGACTCTGTGTTGCGACCCTGAAATTCCTTGGTGGTCTCCCATCCAAATACTAACCAGGGCTGATCCTGCTTAGCTTCCAAGATCTGATGAGATCGGGCTAGTCTGGGCCATCCAGTTCAGGACAAACAATATATTCTGGTTTAATATGCACAACTTGTTTTTATTCCACTGGCCTCTGGAAGAGGCAAAGAGGCAGGACACTATGAAACACACCCCTCCTAGTCCCACGGAAACTTTTGTGAGGACAATAAATAATTACATAGTGATAAGGCAATAGTATATCAGTATAAGATAGCAGCACAACAGTAGGATATAGTACAATTATTATTATTAATAAGAACGTCATGTGAACTTTCTGTTGGAGGGACACCAGTGGGGTAAATCCTGCCCTCACCACAATCTCTTGGGACTGGCAACTGTAGCCTTGATAGACCAATGGTCTGACTCAGTGGGATGCAGCTTCAGGAGTTCATGCATAGTGCACAGCGTAGAGCACAAGGGGGGAAACATAGGGTTGCCAACTCCAGGTTGGCAAATTCCTTCAGGTTTTCAGGCTGGAGCTGGGGAGTGCAGGGTTTGGGGAGAAGAAGGACCTCAGTGCAGTTTAATGCCATAGAGTCCACCCTCCAATGCAGCCATTGGCTGGAGATCAGTTGTAATTCCAGGAGATCTCCAGGTCCCACCTGGAAGTTGGTAACCCTAAGACAGCAGTTGTGTCACAGTTAGAATTTCCTCAGGTGAAAATTCCCCCATAATTGCAGTTCCATATTAGAGACATGTAAGCCTTTTAAATTCTAAGCAACGTGCAATATTTATCAGCCCCAGCACCCTGTCGGTGGGAGGAAAACCAACAACTTGATAAAAGTCTGATTTCAGTTACCCCTGTGCTCTGAGCTGGACTATTCTCTGATTCAGCAATGACTTGGCCAATCCAATCCCTTGTTCCACATGGTCAACAACACCAGCTTCCACTGTGGCAGGCATGCCGGTGGAAACCATTAAACCTGACAGAGGGCCCTCCGTGCTCAATACTTACATAACAAACGGGAAGTTTTCGTTCGGTGGCATTTCTGGTGTTTCAGGACAGCAAGCGTCAAAACAGCAGGGGACATTGAAACACCTTGGGAAAGGAGAGACATGAATGTGTGGGATAAGGCACAAGACATCACATGCACCACGGTGTCTGTAGGCAGAGCTACTTTACTCCTTTCTTTACTCCTTTCTCTTCCCCTATCCAATCCATCCCCCTCTCTGCCAAGGCTTGGTGGGCCCACTGTCATCACTGATACATTTCTACATCTATCCATTGGGACTCATTCCACCCCAGGGTCTGCAGGGACTAGGCTAAATCAACCCATTCTCTTAGAGGAGGCTGCATATCACAACTGAAGGCTTTGTGGGATTCACCATGCAGACCCAAAGTAGCCAGGTTCATCAGTCCCAAATTTACCTTGTTGTTGCTGGTGGCCAAAAGTTGGTCTTGGACAGAAAAGACCTTAGCATCATAGAGTTGGAAGGGGCCATACAGGCCCTCCAGTGCAACCCCTTACTTCATGCAGGATCAGCCTAAAGCATCCCGGATGAGGGTTCATCTAGCCACTGCTTGACGACTACCAGTGAGAGGGAGCGGACTACCTCCCTAGGCGGCCGATTCCACTGCTGAACTACTCTTACTCAGAGTTCCTTCTAAGCCAGGGGTGGTCAAGCTTGCTTAACGTAAGAGCAACATAGAACAAACGTCAGATGTCTGAGATCCGCATGACATGAACAAATATTACAGACATGTTTTTAATTGAAAAATATGTAAATTTGCTTTTTATTATCATTAAATGAGACTGCCAAAAAGAAAACGGAAAGGGGTAAAAATACATATTGATACTGATATTCATTTGCCCAATGATATTTGTAGGCTTTGAGAATGCATTTAAAGTTAAAGTTGCTTTCTTTCTCGAGAGGTGGAAAGAAAGAATGAAAGAGGTGGAAAGAAAGAGATGGAAAGAAAGAGAGAAACAAAGAAAGCGAATAGACAGGAGGGAGGGAGGGAGGAAAAGCTTGCCTCCCCCTTTGCTTCCCCAGCTGCCCTGCTGGGAGCCGCACAATATGTGCGAGAGCCGCATGTGGCTCCGGAGCCACAGTTTGGCCACCCCTGCTCTAAGCTGTCCTAGGGGGTGCTGGCACTCAAAATTTTAGGTGGCAGCTTAGGGATGTTTGCTTCAGCTCACAGGTAAACTGAGAAGGCATTTTTCCTTCCATGGGAAACAATGGAGGACGGGGGCACACAGTACTCCACAGCTTAGAGGGAGCATTGGTTGTGTCTTCCTCTTTTCCTGCTGCCTTCAACTTTTCCCTAGTACTATTATCCTTTCCAGTGACTCTTGTCTTCTCATAATGTGACCAAAGTATGATAGCCTCAGTTTAGTCATTCTAACTTCTAGGGAGATTTCAGGCTTGATTTGATCTAGAGCCCATTTACTCTTCTTTTTGGTGGCCCACGGGATCTCCTCCACTTTTCAAAGGAATCTCCTTTCTTCCCATCAGCTTTCTTCATTCATGGGGGGATGAGGGGTGCACAAATGATGTGTTTGGTCCTCCAACTGGGGAGAAAGGAGGACCAAACAGGTAGGAGGCATTGGGTTTCTATTAATGACTCTTACCTGCTCACTCCTTCTCTATCTGCAGCTTAATGGAAGGGATGGAATGGAGTCAATTTGGAAGGGAAGGAGAAGTCTCCATCGGCTGCCAAGAGGAGTCCTGTTGACCAGTGTCTCTAGGTCATCATGGGCAAGGGGACCCTGATCCATTTTTAATGAAAATTGAATATGCAAGTGAGGAATACTAAACTGCTCCCTGATCACCACCACAATACACTTCAGAGCTTTAAGCATTTTTCTCTGAGCCTGGTTCTGTTACAGAAAGTGACCCAGGTGGGAGGTATAAATTGGGGGTAGCCTACCTTCAAGCAATGGCGAACCTAAACAGCATGATAACAAGCAGAGACATCACCCTGCCAACAAAAGTCCGCATGGTCAAAGCAATGGTATTCCCAGTAGTCATGTATGGCTGCGAGAGCTGGACTATAAGGAAGGCCGAGCGCCGAAGAATAGATTCTTTTGAACTATGGTGCTGGAGGAGACTCTTGAGAGTCCCTTGGACTGCAAGAAGAACAAATCAGTCAATCCTCAAAGAAATCAACCCTGACTGTTCCCTGGAAGGCCAGATAATGAAACTGAAGCTCAAATACTTTGGCCACCAAATGAGAAGGGAGCACTCACTGGAGAAGACCCTGATGCTGGGAAAGATTGAAGGTCAAAGAAGACGGGGACGGCAAAGGATGAGATGGTTAGACAGTGTCATCGATGCAACGAACATGAAACTGAGCCAACTTCAAAGAACGGCGGAAGACAGGAGGGCCTGGCGGGAGCTGGTCCATGGGGTCGCGAAGAGTCGGACTCAACTGTGCGACTGAACAACAACAACCTTCAGGTGGTGGCTGGAAATCTCTTGCTGTTACAACTGTTTTCCAGGCAACGGAGATCAGTTCACCCGGAGAAAATGGCCGCTATGTAAGTTGGACTATATGGCATTATGCTTCAAACCCCACCTGCCTCAGGCTCCACCCCCCAAAATCTCCAGGTATTTTCCAGCCCGGAGCTGGCAAGCCTAGGAATAAATGTGTAAAGCCACAGGATGCCGTAAGATAAGAGGGGAGTGTCAGGGTTTAGCTCATAAGGAT
>NW_015167145.1:190876-192854 GCF_001447785.1 Gekko japonicus | reverse complement strand
GGAAGCCTCGCCCCCAAGCCCCAACACCCGCCACCAGAAGGGAGAGGGGTGGCTGCAGGCCAGCTGATCGGGTGCAGGGAAATGCCGGCTCCCTGCAGTTAAAGGGGCCCGCGCACCCAATCTTCATGGAGGTCATATGCGTGGGGAAATTTCCCTCTTGAGAGTTCCAGCCCCTCCCCCCTCTCCCAAGCCCTGGAGATAAGTATGTTATTCCTGTGTATTCATTAGGAAACGGATGGACCACAGATTCCTGATAAGTATTTACTTATTGGCAACAAAGATAAGGTGAGAAGCAACCCTGAAACAAGCAAATATTTATATTATCCATTTGTACAGGCCCAGGTCATATGAAACTTTTTCTTGCAAAATAAAATAGAAATTAAACTGTAGCACCCCATTCAGAACTTAAGTAGTGTAGCTAAACCCTATATAAAGGATGCTCTAGACAAAACATAGTTTCTGAAAACATAATCACAGCTGCCTACCGTGCACATTATATTTGTTGGCCATATATTGGTATACAACCCATAACCCCACACACACACACTCTTTTTTTCCAGTAAGTAACAGTTGAGGAGATTTTATTCCAATTTGTCTGAAGAAGTGTGTTTTGCACAAGAAAGCTTACACTTTGAATAAAACTTTGTTGGTCTTAAAGGTGCCACTGGACTCAGACTTTGTTCTGCTGCTTCAGACCAACATGGCTACCCACCGGGTTTGTTTCCACAGTTAAACTGTGCATTACTTTACATCCTAAGATTCCTGAATTTGTGCTAATAGATCTAAAATATAGGTGTCGTCTGGCCCAAATGCCAAGCTCAAAGTGTTTATTTAGCAGAGAGTCACAGAAGCGGCACTGGCCAAAAATTCCCTCAGAAGACAGTTGCTTCCCCTCCCCGAAGGGCCTTACGTTTGCCACGATGTGGTGGCAGCAGCAGCAGCCTGGTTTCCCTATGTCTGGCCCTGGTGGGGTCTCTCCAAGGCGGCGGGTGGGAGGCGACCCTGCCCAGCCCAGAGAGACAAAGGCTTTGAGCATGCAGCCTGGCTCAGCCCGAGCAGGCCTTGGCAGAACGGCAGAAGCCGGGTGGCTGGTGACGTACGCCCAGGAAGGTGCAGCCGAAGAGAGGGTAGCAAGCCCAGCCCACCCCCAGTCCAGCTGCGCCCCGTGCCCCGTGGCAGGAGTGAGGGAGGAGGGAAGCGGGCGGCCTCCCCGGATGGACAGCCACCTGCAGCCCAGCAGCCTCCCTGCGTTCTCAGCTGGAACTTCTGACCTGCACAGCCCGGGCTAGCCAGGCTGGGGGAGGTCAGATCTGGCCAGCTGAGCAGGGTCGCCGCTGGTTGGCACTTGTGGTGGGCAAGACTGTACTTAACCTGCTTCTAGCCTACGCATTCATTACACATCACGTCTTTCTAGAGCTCATTGTATTGCTTTTAGTTATATTATATAGCTGCATGGTGGCGAAAGTAATAACAAATAGCATTGCATGATTGCGCTGGATCCAAATGAGGAAATTTAATCCAATGGTGCCCATTTTTTTCACAGACAGACAAAAGAATCCTTTGAGCAGAAAGGATTATGGAAAGACCTCTTTAAATCCAGTATGGTTTGGAGTAAAACATTTTTTTTATTTACATTTGCACAGGCAGATAAAGTATGAGCCCTGCAAAGAATTGCATTTCTTTCTTTGGAGGTTTAAATGAACAAAACCTGTACTCTAAGTTGTAAAGTTATTGAAAAGTACTCGGAAACGTAGAGTGATTCAGCAAAGTACTTTATTAGATCAAGAACAAGACAGGGAACCCCGGCACGCAGGCTGGTATATATGCCCAGAACCCACCACCAAAACACACCCCCTAGTGACCCTATTGGTTATTTACAGTGGCCGAGAGTCTCATAGGCTCTCGGCCGCGGACCTTGCCCTCTGGTTGGTGCGGGCTACGATCCGCTCTGCTATTGTTCTCTCAGAACGAAGCTCGG
>NW_015167145.1:185862-185988 GCF_001447785.1 Gekko japonicus | reverse complement strand
TACTTCCTTTTATCTATTTTAAGCCTACTGCTTATTAATTCATTGAGTGCCCACAAGTTCTTGTATTGTGAGAAAGGAAGGAAAGTATTTTTTCTTAACCTTCTCTATCCCATGGATAATTTTTTA
>NW_015167145.1:171024-185610 GCF_001447785.1 Gekko japonicus | reverse complement strand
GCGAAGAGCGGGTGCGGCGTTGAGCAAAACTCCGAGTTAAGTTGCGAGGTGGCGTGGCGAGGTGCGGTTGACGGAGCGAGGTGCGGCGATGAAGCGGGGACCTCCGGTGAGCGGCGTGCTGCTGCGGCGATCGATTGTGAAAAGTACTCAGAACGAAGAGTGATTTCAGCAAGAGTACTTTATTTAGTGAAGAACAAGACAGGGAACCCCGGCACGCAGGCCGGTATATATGCCCAGAACCCACCACCAAAACACACCCCCTAGTGACCCTATTGGTTATTTACAGTGGCCGAGAGTCTCATAGGCTCTCGGCCGCGGACCTTGCCCTCTGGTTGGTGCGGGCTAGGATCCGCTCTGCTATTGTTCTCTCGGAACGAAGCTTGGGACTTGTGCGCGACCGCATGGCCCAACGGTCGCACACGTGGCAATACGGATACATTACAGTTATTTTTTCTTTCTGGGCAGAGAACTGGCAGGAAGGGAGGAAGTCAGTTCAGTTGCTTTCCAGACTTACCACAGCCCACCTTCATACAAATGCTAATGGGTCTAGACAATGGGATGGTCAAGTGCCCCCTCCAGCAGGGAACAGAGATTTGGATGAACACTTCAGTAAGGGACACTTCAGTAAGGAACTTTCTGGAGACTTCAGGAAAAGCCTCTCTGACCTGGTCAGTCGGTGGGGAAAAGAGACGTGAGGAAGATCTTTTTTGTGCTGAGTCCATCAGAGCAGGCAGAACTCTTAACTGAGTAGGGTTGCCAAGTTGACTTACGTGGCCAGCTGGGGTCTCCTGATGTCCTTCTGGGAGACCAGAAGTGATGTTGGGCATTTTCGGGCCTACTTCTGGTTGGGGGGGTGACACTCCGGTTTTTGGGCAAAACTCTGTGGTAAATTTGGCTTCAAATCATAGAGTTTTGCCCAAAAACCAAAGCGTCATCCCCAACTGGAAGTAGGCCTGAAACCGGAAGTGGACGCAAAAAGGTCAGTTGGGAGTGGGATTCCCTCCCCACTGGCCAGCGGTGGGCAAAAGCCTATGAAAGCGGGGGTTCCCCCACTCCCACTGGGGGCTGGCAACCCTATAACAGGTCTTTGGAGGAGGCAGCCATTAGCCATGTGGTGGGTCAGCTGAAGGAAGCTTCAAGGTCTACTTTGTAGAGATCTGTAACTTCCTAAGCTAAAAAGCCTGTCCTCTATTTTAACATCTGATAGGACATGTATATAGAGAGGGACAGAGGAACTGTGTTTTACCTATTTCTTTTGAATCCCTTGCTCAATCTGGTGCTATGCTAAAAGTATGCTTGTGGACATTTTCTTTTGAATAAATACTTTCTATCTTTTGGTGCTGGTAGTGGTTGTCTGTACCACATAGACCTCCACCGTCTTGGACACACTATTCTAAAAGGCGTGCCAAGGGGAAGGCAGTCAATTGGAAAGTGGATGTTACACCAGGGGTGCACAAGGCAGTAAATGGTCTCTGTGGTGACCAGGTGCTGGGGTAGCAGAAGACCCAGAGGAAAGGCCTCACAACTTGGAAGGGAAGCTGGTAGTCCTGACCCTCCTTGTGGTCCTGCAAAGGTCAGGTGGTGGCGGCAGGTTACTAGAGAAAGAGAAAAGCCTCCCCAGGGCTGTGATCATACATGCAGTTTGATCCGTTGCCATTGCTGTTCCCTTACAGATTTAAAATGCACGATCAGACAGCAACATCTGTCTGTCATGCCCCAGTTGTCTGTGCCCCCCCCCTACTGCTGGTTTCTTTGATACCTGTGAAAGTCCGGTCATTTTGGGCTGAGCTGGTTCCAAACCAGATTTCCTGTTGTCTGATTGCTCTGTTGTGCACCCAAGCCATCAGGCAGGTCTGACTGGTCTTTTGTTTTTCAGCCACCATTTTTTAAAATTAGTTAGCAATGTGTGCATAACTATATATTCGCACCTCTCTTCCCCTCTCTGACAGGGGCTACTCTAAACTTTGTTTTCTTCCCCCTGTACTTTCCCCCCTGTACTTCAGCTTTTTCCTGTGCTTTGGGAAAGGGGTAAATTGAAAAGTTTAGAGAGGGAGACTACATGTCCCAGCAGGCTGATCAGCACTTGTGTGCATGCTCAAGGGAGAATGTATTTTTAAAAATGTCCAATGGCAGCACTCCTTGGCTGCTGGGTCTGATATGCATCTGATCGATCAAGGACAGGGTAAAAGCTCTTTGAAGAGTGCTAAAAGGGGTGAGTCTGATCAGTATTCTCTGTTACAAAATATAATGGATCAATTAGAGCTGGGGCAACAGCAGAACAAAATGCACATCTGACTGTAGCCCAGGTGTTGGGAGAATCATGGAGGGCAGGATGGAACAGTTCCTGCAGGCCAGAGCTGGCTTGTTCTGCCACAGGCCCCAATCTAGAGCCACATGAGTGAGTGGAAAATCAGCATAGAGTACTCCCTTATTACTGCCAAAAAGCAGCAGCCTACATCACATTGAAGGCTAAACTACTCCCCTATCCTCCAAGTTTTAGATGCAAATTTTGATACAAGGGGGTGGGTGGTGAGTGGGGAGAGACACCCCTCAAAACAGAAAAATAATGTTTGCTTTAGCATTTATTAGGAACTCCTTCACCTGTATCAGTAATGCTTCTTAAATTGGGTCCGCAGCGTAGCAATATGATAGTCAGAACATGATAGTCAATTTTTACTGGTGTTTAGGTACCCAATATGTAGGTCAGTATTTAACACAAGAAGCATAATATTACTTTAAAATTAAAAACAATATGATGGATCTGTTCAGCATTCTATAATTGTGTGACTGTTCTACAAAAACTGTGTATTCCTTTCCTGTTTCCAGACTCAGATGCAGTTGATCTTTGTATCCTGGTTTCCAAGCATATTTTACCACAAAATCTTAATTTGGCAATGAAGACTTTGACTGATGCATAATAACAAATGGCAATCTTTTACCAGAATTCAGTCAATATAGTGGTGAAGCTCAGTTAATATATTTTATAGACATTGTTTAGAGCGTAATAATTAAAACTAAATAAATGGAGCGATGTATGTGGAGCGATGTAATTATTAATGAATAACAATGAAAATGTATTGTAACAGCTATTGTTGTACTTTTTAGAATCAACAGTATATTTTCAGTACACCAAGAGAAATGAATTGTTGAAAGACAGTTTATGTAAGGTTTCATACTATTTTTATTCTTAGTCATATTATATATTTGCACACTGTTATGTATATTTTTAAATGAGGCTTGTATTGTTGTATTTGATAAGGTACACATCCTTGTTCAGAAGATCATTGTCGAAATGGCACGCCATTCTGGAGACCACCGTCTAGATTCACTATATATATTACTTATTTTCTGTTATTGCATATTATGATTTATGAATATATTACTAAGTGCTAAATTGTCACAGTTTTTTCCCTTTTTTCCTTGGCCTTATTACTGTGCCCATTCTTGTAACTATTTTCATGAAATAGTTCATCAACAAAATCCCCTCTCCAAAAATGGTCACATCTTTATCTTTAAAAAGGTAACTTATGTCGTTATTCCACAGACAGACTTCAACTTTATAACCCTAAACTGGGAATATTAACTACAACCTTAAAATTTGTATTTGTGAGAAAATACATATTGGTCCTATGGGAAACAATCTTTTTAATAATAAAAAAGATGCAAAAGGAGGATAAAAACAGACTTATGGTGAAACGAACAATAATAATTTCCCATATGTGCTCCTTTACTAGATAGATTGTTTGAATAGTTTGATTCTTACATGTTTAGAATAAACTTTAAATTTTCATGTAATGAATTTTAATGGTTGCTACCAATAAAGTGTATGCAAGTACAAAAATAAAATCTTTGGGGGGGGGGGATCTTTCAGGAAACAATGGGCCAAAGGCTGAAAATAATGGACTTAAGCCAGGTGAAACTCAGCAATAATACCTCTTAATGTAGTTTCTAATTCTATGCACAGCTGTTAACATCTCATGCAACCATAGCTTTAGAAACAGTTTAATTAATGCAGAAAACCTTTCTGCTCCCTCTAGAGAGTCTATAATATACAAATTGACACCCATGGATATTCACAAGCAATTATTTTCACTGATGCTGGAAGCAAAGCTTCCAGTATATAAGCATCAAAAGGCGCAGAATGCCAGTATTCTAGTGCTGACCTTTCCATAGAACACTAAAAGACCCATATAAAGAGGAGAATTGAACAAATTGATCTATCATATATTTCTATTAAACTCAATGGAATTTACATAGGTTTTGTTTCTTTTTAACACTTTTTATTCAGTTTTTAGGGAAAAAATGTACAACACAATATATCCTGTTAGACATACCATTAAATACAGAATGAGGAGGAAGAAAGGGGGGAGAAGAACAGTTTTCACTATAAACATCCTCTGATTACAAAATTAATACAGATATAGTAAAGGTAAAGGTTCCCTTGCTCGAAAGCCAGTCCAATCCGACTCTAGGGTTGCGGTGCTCATCTCCGTTTCAAAGCTGAAGAGCCAGCGCTGTCCGAAGACGTTTCTGTGGTCATGTGGCCGGCATGACTAAACACCAAGGCGCATGGAACGCTGTTACCTTCCCACCAAAGTGGTACCTATTTATCTACTTGCAATTTCTTGCTTTCGAACTGCTAGGTTTGCAGGAGCTGGAACTAGAGACGGGAGCTCACTCCGTCTTGCGGCACCCGGGTCTTGAACTGCTGAACTACTGACCTTCCACAGCCTGCAGTTCAGCGTCTTAACCACTTGAGCCACCGCAGCCCCCAAATACAGATATATGCGGTTATATTTCGATGGAGTTATGTAAGACCTAATAGAGTTTTCAAGTTAAACTATTAGAGGGTACCACTCTGCCCAAAAAAACTTTTATATTAGTCCAGCCACTTTCATTAGGAAGTTCAAATTTTGGCTAATAAGAAAATCTCTTACTTTTAAAAACTTTTCATAGGCAGCCTTGAATCTTTCCCTGCCCAAATTCCTTGTATCTAAATACCTGTATTTGGCTGAGTTCAGACTGGCATTTTGGCCCGATATAGGCACGTTTCACAAATGGATTAAAGGGGCCGGTTCACACAGCCACAGCTGTCAGGCGTTCCCCAGCCGTATTCAACCTGTCCTATGACTATTCCCTACCACGTTAAAAAAGTACCAGGTGAAAATGGTAACAAACCCTAGAGAGCGTGTTGATCCCGCTTCCCGGAAGTGTGCACGCTAAAAGCCGCAAACAGGCCACATTGCTGTGCCTATGTGCATAGGCGCATGTCACCGGAGTGGAAAAAAGCCACTTACAGCTGTGTCTCTGCCAGGGACGGGCCAACAGTGCAAATGCTCCATTGCGCCTCCTCCCCGGTATGCTCCCGCATTAGTAGGTGCAGTGCAACCGGGAATCCCCGGCACAACTTGGTCCAGGTCTTTTTGCTCTGCCTCCCTCGTGCTTCATCCTGCCAGTCTGTCCTCAGCCTTTGTGTATCAAAACTATGCAGTACGGCATTAAAATCAATATGGTAACTAGTTATATGCCCTGTAGAGCTTTGCACTCTGCTGAGCAACATTTGCAGGTAGTTCCTGGCCTGAAAGAGATCCACTTAGCCTCAACCAGGGTCAGGGCATTCTCCACCCTGGCTCCGGCCTGGTGGAACATGCTCCCACTGGGGATTAAGGCCCTGTGGGATTTACAAGCAGGGCTTCTGCAACAGTCCAAAATGCACCACAAATTTCAGGGGGCATTTTGGGATTCAGTGGGAAAAGGACGCAAGAAAGTCATTCTCCATATGTAGAAATCCTTCCAACCATGGAAATGTGCTGGTGGATCTAAGATAATATGTTCTGAGGTGACTACAGCTTTTCCACCACTAGGATCAGATTTTTTTTACATTTGATAGAGCCTAACAAGTAAACAAACATTAAAGGCCAGAATATGTCACCATTCTTCCTCCTCTGTCTGCTTCTGTAGGACATGTTCCCACGTTTGATAAAAGAAGGAAATTTATCATTCACAACTACTGAAGATATTGGATAAATTTATTAAAAAATTGTTGTGAGTATACCATGGTTTAAAAATAGTACAATTTATGAAAGGCATGTTTCAAGGAATGTATCTTTTGAAGATACTAGTTCAGAGGGAAGGAAATACCTGGAACTTAAACATTTATCAAAGGATTTGATTGCCATCTAAAATAATATCATTTGGACTATAAAATTCAACTGATCTCCAAACACTAAACAATTCAGGCCAATTTCAGACATTAAATTCTAACTGAGAGTCCTGAGCAGTCAATAAAGATCAACTTGAAGCCATATATTTTACATTACTTATGCCTGTGCAACATACATTTTAACTGTGCGTGGAAGCAATATCCAGCAAGATGGTTCTTGAAATTCCACACAGTGCTGCCTAACAATCTGTTCATCTGTACAATGTATTCTATTAAAAACACTGCATGCCCTTAGCTTTCTTTAATCAGATAAAAACAACTTAAAAGTTTGATAAAATTCAGTAGTATAATTCATCAGTATATAGATCTATTATTTTAATCCCCTTAATATCTTCCTCCTTATGTTTCTGTCAAACAGTCCCTTCTGCTGTCTGTTCAAGTCAGATGAGTTGTCAGAAATGTATGACTTAGCATTGTCTAAAAATTGGCTTCTGTATTAGTCAGAAGCTGATAGAATTCAAGTTCCAGAGAAATAGATTTTGGATTTCCTCCTCCATGAAATGCAGTCGACCCTGCTATATTGGGGGTTTCCACAAGATATCTTGTTATTTCCAGACATGACTAGGAGGTCTCCTGGGGCTTTCTCCTTTAAGCTGGAGCAAAGAAAAACCTCCTTTGCTCTGATTCAGAGGGGTGGCCTTGCATTCTTCTACAAAGAACAGCTTGTAATTTCCAGAAGATTAAACTTGTTTCTAGTTGTGAAGAGCATAGAACAAGTCATCCAAAAACCAGTTCTCATATACTTCCTACCAGATTTTTTTACTCCTGCGTATTTGCTAGATTTTTTTCTTTTTACTTGGAACAGATGATCCAGCCTCTAGTGATACATTTAAAAATGTTCACAATCTTAATTTTCTTTGAAAAATGGGATGATTCATCCATTTGCCTTTTCGACAGTGAATATCAAACTATTCAACCTACATGGGTACAATCCATGTTTCAGATTTTTTAAGCCAACCACTTGATCCCTCCCATTCTGAACACCTACAACATGTATGAGACAAAAAGATTATCTCACTCACAACAGCGCTTGTGCTCGAATAGTACTAATCCAATAGCATTATGGTTGTCATCCATCAATTAGACCAGCTCTTTCAACTTAGTCTCTTAAGACTCTATTTTCCCTCAGGTCACTTTGGCAATGTTTGTTAAACCTATCTTTAGTACGTCTGCAAAAATCAATTCAAACTCCTCCTGCTTTAGAAGTACCAGGAACTGAAAATTGTCTCCAAATCATGGAATTTAACAACTTAGTTGTTGTTAAAGAGAGCATATTTCTTGACAGAATAATATTTTTCCTTTTTATTTAGGGCTTGAGTAACAAATTCCCTTTAACCAGGTCCACATACTACTTTAATACAACATGATAGACTTCTCATGCTATTTATAATGTCAGCAACTAATGAAAGGCCAAATTGGGCCCCCTTGGTCCTGTAAAATGACAATAGGACATAGCTACAGCATATGCCCAGATAGGACTCCCCATAGTAAGTACATAATTAGTTCAAGAACTGAGAGTATAAATAAGTGTATCAAAAAATAAAATAATGAACAAAATATAACAACTGCACTTCATAAACATAACAGCAATTGCCCTATCCCATTCTGTTATTTCTTCTTCCAAAAATGCAAGAATCAACCAATAAAGTAATGTCTGAAGTAGTTATGGGTGAAATATACTGACCAACATAGATTTAATTGTATATTCAAGCTGATTGCAAAGTTAATAAAAATATATCCATAGCAACAAACAACAGCATGGGACAATATAAACACAGCAAAAACTGATGAAGCCAGCCAAAAGCTTAGTCCCAGTCACAGACACCTCTCTATGGTTGAAGGAGAAGGTTGCATGGGGAATTGCCATCTGTACCATCTGTTCCAAATGAACTGCCAGCCTTTGCTCTCTGACTTGTTCATGTGATCCATGTCACAGTGGGAAAGATCTTTTTCAACAGAGAAGGAGTCTAGCTCAAGTTCTTGCAAAAGGTAATGGCTTTGCCTGATGATGGTTATTTACATTACTTTTCTATGCATTATTAAAAGCACAAATATTTCCAAAACAGCTGCCCAAATGATGCAAGGCAACCTGTTTTGCAATGTTTTTGGAATATACATCATTGCTTGGGCTGCAGGGGGATTCCAATCCCTGCTTGCACTAAGGGCATGTTGTGTTTTCCCTCGGTCCCCTGCATGATTACACATATACTTGGACTTCTCCCTGTGCTGTTTCTCCAACTTGAAATGTTGCAGAGGGCTGTTAGTTACCTTGCCCCATTGAGGTGTGCTCCATCAGTAAATATAGTTAGGTATATAGAGAAAAGATGATTTACACCTAGATCAGTAAATTATGACATTTCCATGCTAGTGGAACCAATATGACTTTTCATGATCAAGACTGTGCTTTGTATGTAGGCCAGAATTAATTTAAACCATCAAAGCGCTCTAATCTTTGCCACGTACTGATTCATGCCATTCTTCATAAGTAATGAGGGGGCATCATGAAGAACAACACTGTGATTGGTAAGTGGCAATGGGGTTGCTAAGTATTTTGTGGGAGTGTCAGTTGTTATGTGAACATTTGGATCTCCTGCTATTATTGTTTATTTGATATTGCTGATGGGAAAGCATAAAACGTTGATATGAGCTCTGATATAACAATGGTCCTGAAAACCTCTCATTTTGGACAGCATAATTTGTGTTATAAAGACTCATGCCTTAGCGGCGGCATATTTTCTCTATGTGCCCTTTCACTAAGCAAATGTTAGGTCAGAATATGCAGAAACCCACAAGGGCACTAACTTGGGCAAGGATTCAGACAGAACTTTCTTCATATCCAGGTTTCCCAGGGAATCTAATATTGTTTCTAGAATCTTAACTCTCTAGCTCAGGTATGTCCAACAGGTAGATCACGATCTACCAGTAGATCACGGCGGGGTCAGAGGTAGATCACCAGCCCCTCTTGGTCTCCTGGTTTGCTGGACAGGTGTTTTTTTTTTATGGTTGTTTGATGGTATTGGTGGTCTCTTTGTTTTGTTATTGCTTATTTTGCTTACCAGTAAATGACAGAAGGGGGGGCATGGTGGAACCCAACTTTAGTGGGTTAAAATCTAATTTAAAACTAATTTGAAACTTTATTTTCATGGTGGTAGATCACCAGCACTTTTGGCCGGAAAAAATAAATCACTACCTGTTCGAAGTTGGACATGCCTGCTCTAGATTATCTAGTTTATCTCTTGGATCAGATTCTTATTCAACTGCTGCATTATACTTTTTGCACAAGGTGAAGATTTAAAATTACATCAGCTTATCAACTCCAACTCCTTTATGACAGTGTTGTCAGCTCCTACTTAAAGAGGTTTAAGCCGGGTGACAATTTCTTCCCGAGCATCCTTTCAGACTAATTTTGAGTTATCCCTTTCATTTGCCTGACTAGTAAGTTTTGTTTCTACTTTTACAGGACCATGGAAGTCATGGGTGCTTTGGGCTAATAACTGCTAATGGAAGCTGGCTATCCCAGTGGGTGCAAAAAATAAAGGAACTAAACTGCAGCGATATCATTCCCCAATCCCCAATTTGTTTTCATCCAACCATGCAAAAATTATTCCACAGTTTATACACATTGAATTTTGTCTCATTTATCTGCTAATCAGTTTTGCTCATCCTTATCCAATTCAAGCCTTACTTGTAACGTAATAGATTTAATATATTTACCAGCTTTGCTTAACACATATATGCTGGGACCTGAGAAAATTGCTCCAAACTTTTTAAGGAGTAGCGATGCTTACGGTTACAGCTTTTTTTAAAGAGACAGAAACTTCAAAACCCCATTTCTGTGACTGAATAATGAAATCCTGCCATCTTACAAGTGTATTAAACAGGAAATGTAGTCAATCATCTTAACTCAGTGTCAATGAACTGAAACATATAGTTTAGGCACAGCAAACAAAAAGAAAGACAGAGCTTGTTCATTTCCATTTTCCAAGGTAACATGTTTAAATATGAATATGTTGCTCACAGCCAGATTTTAGTGACATCTACCCTTGGCATCTACCAGTGTTTGCAGTTTTATGCTTGCTAAAAATAGGTACATTGTCTCTGTGTTTCTTCCCATTCTGCATCTGCAAGAAAGGGTTCTCCCCCATCTCCTTTCTGGTTATACTATAATCAAATGGAATCCCCTTTCCTTGCAGAAATCACATTCAGGGAACTAGCAGACATGGAAATACGTGTCTTAGGTTGATGCATTTGTCCTTTTCTAATAATCTGTATTTCTTTGAACCATCAACATTCCAAACCATGTTCATTGAAGAATATGGAGTGATTACACATCAGTCGCCATTTTATTTTCTGCAGTTTCCTTTAAGACACAGGAGCTACTACAATATGTGCTCCTCAGGAGTGGACTGGGAGGCAACCCTACACCCTTCCTCCCTACACTTGAACCCTTCCTCTCTACTCCCTACGGATTGAGACTCCTGATCTGTGCCTGTCCCTCTGGCCCTGCACATGGAACAGGTAGCATTTCTGAGAAGACTACCCGGGAGGTCCTGGCCTTCAGTCTCCTGCCTAGCAGCCTAAATTTTACCACCAGGACTTCTGTCTTCACTGTGGAAGATGAGACGTGCTTGCCCACTCCAGAACCACTGATTTCGGGTGGGGTGTTGAAAGACCTGAGTCAGATTGAGGTGATGAGAGAGGAGGTCCTACGACTGATAGACAACTTCAAAACTGATAAATCACCAGACTCGGATGGCATACATCCAAGAGTTCAGAAAGAATTCAAATGTGAACTTGTGGATCTCCTGACAAAAATATGTAATCTTTCATTAAAATCTGCCTCCATTCCTGAGGACTGGAAGGTAGCTAATGTCACTCCCATCTTTAAAAAGGGCTGCAGAGGAGATCCAGGAAATTACAGGTCAGTCAGTCTGATGTCAATACCGGGTAAGTTGGTGGAAACTGTTATTAAGGAAAGAATTAGTAGGCACATTGATGAACAAAAACTATTAAGGCAGACTCAGCAGGGGTTCTGTGAGGGAAGATCTTGTCTCAGTAACCTGTTAGTGTTTTTTGAGGGAGTGAACAAACATGTGGACAAGGGGGACCCAATAGATGTTGCTTACCATGACTTCCAGAATGCTTTTGATAAAGTTCCTCATCAAAGGCTCCTAAATAAGCTCAATAGTCATGGGATAAATGGACAAGTCCTCTTGCGGATCAAAAACTGGCTAATTAATAGGAAACAGAGACTTAGTATAAATGGGCAATTTTCACAGTGGAGGGTGGTAAGCAATGGGCTCAGTGGAGGGGGGTAAGCAGTGGGGTACCGCAGGGATCAGTACTTGGTCCACTGCTTTTTAACTTGTTCATTAATGATTTGGAGTTGGGAGTAAGCAGTGAAGTGGCTAAATTTGCGGATGATACGAAGTTGTTCAGGGTGGTGAAAACCAGTGAGGATTGTGAGGCACTCCAAAGGGATCTGTCGAGGATGAGCGAGTGGGCGTCAACATGGCAAATGGGGTTCAATGTGGCCAAGTGCCAAGGAAATACACATTGATGGAGTCTGAACTGGCAGAGACTGACCAAGAGGCAGATCTTGGAGCCATAGTAAATAACTCACTGAAAATGTCGAAACTGTGTGTGACTGCAATAAAAAAGGCCAACGCTATGCTGGGGATTATTAGGAAGTGAACTGAAAACAAATCAGCCAGTATCATAATGCCCCTGTATAACTTGATGGTGCAACCTCATTTGGAATGCTGTATGCAAATCTGGTCACCACACCTCAGAAATGCTTTATAGCATTGGAAAAAGTGCAGAAAAGGGCAACTAGAATGATAAAAGGGTTGGAACACTTTCCCTATGAAGAAAGGTTAAAGTGCTTGGGGCTCTTTAGCTTGGAGAAATGATGACTGAGGGATGACATGACAGAAGTTTATAAGAAGTACTTCTCTCCCTTTCTCACAATACAAGAATTTGTGGGGCACAATGAAATTCCCCCTCATGGATCACTGCCTTGTCGTGTCAAGGGGGCTTGCGTGGTTCGAAGAGATTAGGAAAAGATGGCAAGAATACACAGAAGAACTATACAAGAAAGACCTCGATGTCCTTGACAACCACGACGGTATAATCACTGACCTCGAGCCAGACATCCTGGAATGTGAAGTTAAATGGGCCTTAGAAAGCATTACTAACAACAAAGCTAGTGGAGGTGATGGTATCCCAGCTGAGCTATTCAAAGTCTTAAAAGATGATGCTGTTAAAGTGCTGGACTCAGTTTGCCAGCAAATTTGGAAAACGCAACAGTGGCCACAGGATTGGAAAAGGTCAGTATACATTCCAATCCCAAAGAAGGGCAATGCCAAGGAATGTTCAAACTATCGCACAATTGCACTCATATCACACGCTAGCAAGGTCATGCTCAAGATCCTACAAGCTAGGCTTCAACAGTACGTGGATAGAGAACTGCCAGAAGTAGAAGCTGGGTTTCGAAGAGGTAGAGGAACTAGAGATCAAATTGCCAACATTCGCTGGATTATGGAGAAAGCAAGAGAGTACCAGAAAAACATCTGCTTCATTGACTATGCTAAAGCCTTTGACTGTGTGGATCACAACAAACTATGGCAGGTCCTTAAAGAGATGGGAGTACCAGACCACCTCACATGTCTCTTGAGAAACCTATATAAGGGTCAAGAAGCAACAGTTAGAACCGGTGCCAACAAAAATATGCATGGTCCAAGCAATGGTATTCCCAGTAGTCATGTATGGCTGCGAGAGTTGGACTATAAGGAAGGCCGAGTGCCGAAGAATAGATTCTTTTGAACTATGGTGCTGGAGAAGACTCTTGAGATTCCCTTGGACTGCAAGAAGATCAAATCAGTCAATCCTAAAAGAAATCAACCCTGACTGTTCCCTGGAAGGCCAGATAATGAAACTGAAGCTCAAATACTTTGGCCACCAAATGAGAAGGGAGCACTCACTGGAGAAGACCCTGATGCTGGGAAAGATTGAAGGTCAAAGAAGACGGGGATGGCAAAGGATGAGATGGTTAGACAGTGTCATAGATGCAACGAACATGAAATTGAGCAAACTTCAGAGGACAGCGGAAGACAGGAAGGCCTGGCGTGATCTGGTCCATGCGGTTGCGAAGAGTCGACTGTGCGACTGAACAACAACAAAAATGAAACTGTGGAGCAATCCAGTTAGAATGGATAAAAGGAAGTACTTGTTCACCCAAAGAGTGATTAACACATGTTATTCACTGCCACAGGAGGTGGTGGTGGCTACAAGCATGGACCGCTTCAACAGGGAATTGGATAAACATATGGAGCAGAGGTCCATCAGTGGCTATTAGCCACAAGGTATAGATAGGAACTCTTGGTCTGGGGCAAGTGATGCTCTGTATTCTTGGTGCTTGGGGTGGGGGCAGTAGGAGGGCTTCTAGAGTCCTGGCCCCACTGTTGGACCTCCTGATGGCACCTGGTATTTTTAGCCACTGTGTGAGAGAATGTTGGACTGGACGGGCCATTGGCCTGATCTAACATTGGCTTCTCTTATGTTGTTATCATTGATTTGAGCTTCATAGCATTGCTGGAGGGACTCAATATATGTGATTCATTCACACAGAAAACATTCTCAGAGAAGACCAACTCATTAGAACTGGCCCTTAATGCGTCAGGAATTCAGAATACGGACTTCAGAGCCCCTCCTCACCGACTAGATTCAGGGTCCCCAACCTTTTTGAGTTTGTTGGGCATGTTTGGATTTCTAACACAGGGTGGTGGGTACAACTACAAAATGGCTGCCATAGGAGGCAAAGCCCCATATATACCCAGAGGTATATGGCACCCCTGGGCATTGCACTGGGGACCCCTGGATTAGATCAAACACCTTGGTTATTATTAGGGCTGCCAAGTGGGAGCGGGGGGCGGGGAAACCCCCGCTTTGGAGGCCCGATTTCCGCCACTGCGGAATCGGGCCCCGGGGGGCACTCTGCCCCCTCTGCCATGCCCTCAACGTGAGCGACGTAGCACGTCACTTTCTGTGATGTGCTGGTGGTGTGCATGCACTTCATGCATGCATGCACCGTCAAGGAGCTCCCGGAGCCCGGCAAGGCTCCCCCACTGCCAAGGTAAGAAGACTTGGCAACCCTAGTTATTATTTGCATGCTGTCCAATCTGACCCTCTGTTTATCTATCATTCCTCCTATTCTTGCTGGACAACAGAAGTCCATGAACCATAATGACAACGGAAAAGGACTGTCTCTTTAATTTGCTCCTAAAATGTAAGTGCTTCCCCATAAATAATCTTGTAGAAGACAATCACTGTTTTGAAGGACAAGATTGCATGCAACTCTTTCC